>NC_080542.1:109235193-109458978 GCF_028640845.1 Ahaetulla prasina | reverse complement strand
GAAGATCGAGATGGTGTTAAACCAGAGAATTATAGGCCAATATCGGTTTTAAATACTGATTATAAGATATTTGCTAAGATATTAGCGAATAGATTGATGCCACTGATGACTCAAATAATACACAATGATCAAACAGGATTTATTAAGGGGAGGCAGATGGGATATAATATGAGACAAACTGTAAATTTACTTGAATATTTGGAAAGAAACAGCCAGGTCTCAGCAGTACTCTTCTTTTTGGATGCGGAAAAAGCTTTTGATAGATTGGATTGGCAGTTTTTGTTTAAAGTAATAGAAAAAATGCAATTTGGGTATTATTTTATTCAAGTAATTAAGGCTATATATCGAAAGCAAACAGATCAAATAATAGTAAATGGTGGATTAACAGAATCCTTCGAGAATGGGACTAGATAAGGATGTCCCTTGTCACTGTTATTATTCATTTTAACTTTGGAAATATTATTGAGCAATATACATGGTTTAGATCAAATAAAAGGAATTAGAATTAAAAATCAAGATTATAAGTTAAGAGCATTTGCAGATGACCTAGCTGTTACTTTATCTCAACCAATACATTCAGCTGTATATCTAAAGGAGACAATTGATCAGTTTAGTAAGATATCTGGGTTTAAAGTGAATCAACAGAAGACAAAAATGATAATTAAAACTATGAATACACATCAGAAAGAAGAACTAGAAAGAATAACTGGATATGAAGTAGTTAAAAAGGTCAAATACCTAGGAGTATATATTACAGCATCAAATGTAAAGTTAAATAAAAATAACTATGAGGTATTGTGGGGAAAAGTAATTAAAGAAATGGAGAATTGGAAGAAGTTACAATTATCATTGTTGGGAAGAGTGGCAGCTATAAAAATGAATGTTTTGCCTAGATTTTTATTTTTGTTTCAAATGATTCCAATATTGAAGAAAGATGCAAATTTACAGGAATGGCAAAGAGGGATTAGTAATTTTGTATGGAAGGGTAAAAAACCGAGAATAAAGTTAAAAATAATGCAAGATGTTAGGGAAAAAGGGGGTTTAAAAATGCCTAATTTGAAATTGTATTATGATGCAGTTGCTTTATCTTTAATTTCTGATTGGATTAATTTAACAGAGGAAAGGGTTTTGAATGTAGAAGCTTATGGTTTGTTATATGGTTGGCATGCATATGTATTATATGACAAGAAAATTGATAAGATATTTAAGAATAATATGGTCAGAAGTGCCTTGTTGAGGGTTTGGAAAAAATATCAATATAAGTTAGATGGTAAGATACCAATATGGGCTATCCCCAGACATATGATAGAGAATATAAATATATTACAAAAAATGGAGATTATTACTTACAAAGAGCTTTTGATTATGGAAACGGGGAAATTACAATTAAAATCTAGGGAGAAATTGAGGGATGACGGGAGAAACTATACATGGTTCCAGTATGGACAATTGCAATCTAGATGGAAAATAGGTCAGAAAATTGGTATTAGGCAAAGTGATGATAACTTGGTAAAACAAATAAAAGATCAAGGTCAACAGCATATAAAGAGATTATATAACGTATTGGTAGAAATTGATTCAGAAATGGAGTTGGTTAAAAATTGTATGGTAAGATGGGCACAAAATTTTCAACAACCTATAATGTTACAAACATGGGGAAAAAATTTGGGTGAGGAATGTTAAATTTATGCAAGCACAAAATTTAAGAAAATTTTTTATAAAATGTCTTTCAGCCTTTTTGAAAGACAATACACAAGAAAGATATTTAAATGAATGGAAAAAATAGATTGACTATATCCAAAATAGATATCAGACTAAGAGATAACAGACTGCCTTTGAATGATTAGGATGTATTATTTCTGATGGCTATGGGGGAGGTTAGGATTTGATGAGAATTGCAGGAGTATAACTGAGTTAGGAGGGAAAATTTTTAGCATAAAAAGGATTAAGGAAGGGAGTGGCGACTGAGCAGGCCCGATTGAACATAATTTGAGTATAGGATTGATTGTTGGATAAGTGATTGTACTGTACACTGGTCAAATTGTGGGAATTATTATGGAAAATAAAGAACTTTTTTAAAAAAGAAAGAAAGAAAGAAACAGACTTCAGAGGATAATTAGAACTGCAGAAAAAATAATTGCTACCAACCTGCCTTCCATTGAGGACCTATATACTGCACGAGTCAAAAAGAGGGTTGTGAAAATATTTACAGACCTCTCTCATCCTGGACATAAACTGTTTCAACTCCTACCCTCAAAACAATGCTATAGAGTACTGTACATCAGAACAACTAGACACAAGAACAGTTTTTTCCCGAAGGCCATCACTCTGCTAAACAAATAATTCCCTCAACACTTTCAAACTATTTACTAAATTTGTACTACTATTAATCTTCTCATCGTTCCCATTACACATCTCTTTCCACTTATGATGTATGACTGTAACTTTATTGTTGGTAATCCTTATGATTTATATTGATATATTGACCATCATTTGTAAATGTTGTACCTTGATGAAGGTATCTTTTCTTTTATGTACACTGAAAGCATATGCACCAAGACAAATGGTGTGTCCTGGTGTGTCCAATCACACTTGGCCAATAAAAAATTATATTCTATTCTAAAAATTATTTGATCCTTTAAATCACCAAGAGCTAAACTTGGGTTAGAAAACAACTTTGCTTTCTGTACTTTTTAAGAGAATTTAAGTAGAGACTCCCAAAGAGAAAGAGAGAGTATATATTTGAATTTGTAAATTTCTAATGAGAAATTTTTAAATTCCTTCATTTTATAGTGCTGATTGATTATGCACTTGGCCAAACAGAGAATAATGATATTTAAAATGAAATATATATTGGACTTAGAAACAAAGGCTAGATAGGTTGAGAGCAATTGCCCAGGAAGTAAAGCATGACATAATATAAATTCTAAGGGCAGCTTTGTCCTACTTACGAAATACAGATGGTGATAAATATGTTGTTTTTTTTAAAAAAAAGGAAATGCTGCCCCTAGTTCCTTCTACTAGGAATACTTCTATACAAACCTTTCTTATTTCCCATTTTTATTCCTCTTTCTTTTCTCTACTATAATTTCAAAGACAACTGCTTTCAAAAGACTGGTAATTGCAGAGAAGAGAGAAAAACCCTAAAGTAAGCAATGAAGTAGAATCACAGAGCAAAGATTTCTCCATAAGGCTCCTGAGTAACTCTGATATTCTTAAAATATTTAACAGTAGGAGTGAGACAAAACTCTTAAACACAGTATCATTAAATTTGCAAAAGATACCAAAATAGGGGAATTCTTAAATCTGTAAGTATTCATACTATTTTAATTTTGACAGAAATGGGAAGAGGTTGGCAGAGGAGCATGGCGCATAAAAAATATTAAATATAACAAAAAGCATTAGATTCAAATAGAAATAACACCCCAAAGAACATGTATCCTGAATTACAACAGAAATGTAATATCAGATATGCTAAATTAGTATGTCAATACTAAACAAAACTAAATTCCTTGATATCCTAATGCCTGCTGAAAAAAGGACAAGATCTTGTCCTTGTTTGCATTTAGAAAATATGTTAGCATGATGGAAACAATTAATATTTAAGGTATGTGAACCCAACAATCATCTCTCCTTGATTAAATGGTTAAGTGCTGTCACCTTCTGATCAATGTCTCATTTTCCAAGGGCAAATAATTCTGCAGTGTTTCTGCATTGTAATTGTAATGTCAGATTAGTCACAGTTGTTCATATCTTGACAGAGTTAAGTACAGCTTGGCTCATGTTTGCCAGGGTAGCTGAGAATTGTAGTTTATTTAAATATCTATGAGATATATATTCCATTGTAAGCCAAATAGTTATATGGAGATTACCTTAATTTTATTTTCACAACAACCCTATAAAGATAGTCTGCCCTAAATCTATGTACAGTATTCTCTTGTGAGTTGCTATGCAGATGATCCTACATCGCTCCAACGATTAACCACTTCTTTACATTTGTCCTCAATATAATTCTGCTAAAAAACAGTAAAATATAATCTACTTAAAGTATGTAATTCATACTATATAACAGCATCATGTTTCAAAATGCCAGGAAAACTGGGTCAATTTGCAGTAAGTAACAATAGTAGATAACAACATTTTCTAACAATGATAAAAAATAGTTGTTACACTGAATTTAAATAATCGGGCGTGTTGCCTCTCAAGAGATGTTCTGATTTGAAAAATTCAGGCTGCAGAATGGGGCCAACCAAAAAGACTTCAGAGCAGGGGTGAAATGCTCCCGGCTCGGACCGGCTTGCCCGATTCGTTAGCAATGGTAGCGGGTGGTTCGGAGGACCAGTAGCAAAAATCCCTGGCCCCGGCCCCTGCCTCTGCTGAGCCGCACCATTATCAGAGGGTTTTTTTTTACTTTTAAAAGCAGTTTTTCTTCAGCCAAAAACATGCCTTTAAAAGTAAAAAAAAAAAGCCTTTGAGGATCCTGCGGCTCAGCTGAGAGCGTCAGAACCCTTTAAAAGTTTGTTTTTAACATCCACTTCAGCCAAAGAGGTTGTAAAAAAAAAAGGGTTTTAAAAGGCTCCTCTGGCGATCCCAGCTGAGTTCCTCATCACCAGAACCTTAAAAAACATGTTTTCTACAAGCTGTTCAGCCGAAGAGCTTGTAGAAAACCTCCTTTTAAGAGATTCTGGGCTGCGATGAATCACTTACCTTATACTGCTCCTTTCCAGCTGGGAAAGCCATGCTTTACATCAGTTGCATCAGCTAGCAACTGAAGCTGTCTGCCTGCAATCCATCTCAGTCAGCAAGTCAATTTGCCTGCTTTGCTGGCTGAGGAACTCTGGGAATTGAAGTCCACAAACCTTAAAGTTACTAAGGTTGGAGACCCCTGATCTAAAAAATATAAATAAAATAAAATAAAAAAATAAAATAAAATAAAAAAATATATAAATAAAATAAAATAATAAAAGTTGGGAGAAGGGCAGAGATCGGCCGCGAGGCGCCTCATATGTGGGGTACCACAGGGGTTGGTTCTCTTGCCTCTTCTGTTCAACATCTATGTGAAGCCGCTAGGTGAGATCATCCGTGGTTTTGGGGTGCAATGCCATCTGTATGCTGATGATACTCAGTTGTACATTTCCACCCCAAACCATCCCAACAATGCCATTGAAGTGATGTCCCGGTGTCTGGAGGCCGTGAGGGTCTGGATGGGGAGAAACAGGCTTCAACTCAACCCTTCCAAGACTGAGTGGCTATAGATGCCGGCGTCCCGGACGCCATCGCTGGCTGTTGGGGACAAGTCATTGGCACCCATGGAGAGGGCTCGCAATCTAGGCGTCCTCCTGGATGCACGCCTGTCTTTAGAAGAGCATATGACGGCCGTTGCCAAGGTGGCTTTTTATCAGGTTTGCCTGATACGCCACTTGTGTCCCTTTCTGGACCGGGATTCCCTATGCATGGTCACCCATGCTCTCGTCACTTCCCGCCTGGATTACTGTAACACTCTCTACATGGGGCTCCCCTTGAAGAGCATCCGGAGGCTCCAACTGGTTCAGAATGCGGCCGCGCGGGTAATAGTGGGAGCAACTCGAGGCCCCCATGTAACACCTATCCTGCGCGAGCTGCACTGGCTTCCGGTGGTCTTCCGGGTGCAATTCAAGGTGTTGGTTATCACCTTTAAAGCGCTCCATGGCATACAACCGGGTTATCTACGAGACCTCCTGCTGCTACCGATAGCCTCCCATCGACCAGTGCACTCCCATAGAGGGGGTCTCCTCAGGGTGCCGTCGGTCAAACAATATAGACTGGCGACCCCCAGGGGGAGAGCCTTCTCTGTGGGGGCTCCTGCCCTCTGGAATGAACTGCCTCCGAGGATACGTCAACTTCCTGATCTCCGGACCTTTCGCCGCAAGCTAAAGACCTTTCTGTTCGGGGTCTATATTAGCTCATCGAACAAGAAACTTTATAAGAATAATTATGACTTGCTATGGCAAAAAGTTCAGAATGATATGAGTGGCTGGAAGAAATTGCAGTTATCCCTATTGGGAAGGATTGCGGCTATTAAAATGAATGTGTTACCTAGATTTTTGTTTCTGTTCCAGATGATACCTATAATTAAAAAGGATAAAAATTTGGAAGATTGGCAGAGTGGGATTAATAAATTTATATGGCAGGGTAAAAAGGCGAGGGTTAAAATGAAAATAATACAGGACTCACGGGAAAGAGGTGGTTTAAGAATGCCTAACTTTAAACTATATTATGAAGCAGTAACCCTTTCAGTAATAAGTGACTGGTTTAACTTAACAGAGGAAAGAATTTTGAATATAGAAGGTTATGACTTGTTATATGGATGGCATGCGTACTTATTTTATGGAAAAACGTGGATAGGGCTTTTAAGAATCATGTGTTGAGAAGTGCTCTTTTGGTCTGGAAAAGTATTCCTATAAATTAGATTACAAGATTCCTATATGGGCGAGCCCTAGACATGCAATAGAGAATATAAATATAGAACAGAAACAGGAAATGATTACATATAAAGAACTTTTGTATGCTGAAGGAGGTAGATTGCAATTAAAATCATTACAGGTATTAAATGAAGAAGGAGGAATTATACTTGGTTTCAATATGGGCAAATAAGTGCTAGATGGAAAGAAGATCAAAAATTGGTATAATGCAAAGGAGGAAAATTTAATAAAGCAAATTAGAAATCAGACCCAGGAGCATATAAAGAGATTGTATAATGTGTTGCTTGAAATAGATTCGGAAAAGGATTTGGTAAAGGATTGTATGATAAAATGGGCACAGAATATTCAGGAACCAATAATGTTGGAAACATGGGAGAAAATCTGGGTTAGAAATGTTAAGTTTACACAAGCACAGAATATAAGGAAAATTTTTATAAGATGTTTTATAGATGGCATTTAGATCCCAAAAAATTATCATGTATGTATCCTAATATCCAAGCGAAATGTTGGAGATGTGATTGTGATGATGCTACATATTTTCATATTTGGTGGACTTGCAAGAAAATTAAGGTCTTTTGGATAAGAATTTGGTGGATTATTCAAAATGTACTGAAGAAGAAGATAAAGTTCCTGCCACAATTTTTCCTTTTGGGAATTATAACGGATTGTACAGGGATTGAGACTAAATTGATTTTGAACTTAATAACAGCAGCAAGACTATTGATTGGACAATACTGGAAGAAAGAAGAGATACCTACAATAGAAGAATGGATATTGAAAGTTATTAATTTGGCTGAGATGGCTAAAATCTCAGCGTTTTTAAAAGACAATACGCAGGAAAGATATTTAATTGAATGGAAAAAATGGATTGATTATCTACAAAACAGATATCAGATTAAGAAATATCAGATTGCCTTTGAATAATTAGAAAGTTATTTTATGTAATGGGGAGGGGGTTGGGAGACGAAAAGCTTTGGATGTGGTTATTTGGATTGGAAGGGAAAATTTTATTCTATGTTTGGTTTATGTATAACTTTACCTTGTGATTGACCCGGGAAGCCGGGGGGTGGGGGAGGGAGGGGGGTGTTGTTGTTTTTTTGTTGTTTTTTTGGGAGGGAGGGGGAAAAAAGGGGGAAAAATGTTTTTGTTTTTTTAAAACTCTTTCAATAAAAAAAAAAAAGACCTTTCTGTTCCATCGTGCAGGGCTGGCTTAATGAAGTTTTTTATTGGGGTTTTAATATAATTTTATTATAATTCTTTCAGCCTTTAATTTAATTAGTTTTTAAATGCTTTTTTAACTTTCTGATTTGTGCTTTTTACCATGGCTGTAAACCGCCCTGAGTCCTTCGGGAGAAGGGCGGTATATAAATTAAATAAATAATAAAAAATAATAAAAAATAAAATATTTGTGCAGCTTTCTGAGATTTGGTGTGTTTCACTCTAATTACACAAACACACAAAATCTCACAAAGCTGTCTGTGGCATTATGTGTGTGTGTGCGTGTATAAAGTGTGAAAGTTGGTTTTTGAGCTTTTTGTAGATGTGTGAAGTTCCTGCATGTTGCAGGGGCCATTTTGGGTGCAGTGCAGCTGCTTTTACATCGTGTGTGAGTCAGTTGTGTTGTGTTGTGTGTGTGTAAAGTGTGAAAGTTGGTTTTTGGTACCTCTTATTGTTTTGTATACTTTATTTATTATTTTTATTATTTATTGTTATTGACCACGCCCACCCAGTCATCTGACCACCAAGCCACACCTACAAATTAAGCCATGCCCACAGAACCAGTAGGGAAAATTTTTAGATTTCACCCCTGGTTCAGCGTAATAGAAAAATGTATACTAAAAACAGCAGTAGCAACACTTCAATATAACAACCTCAAAACCATCCTGGAGAAAAGTTTGAAAAAAATCTGAATCATTTTGGGAATAAGAAAAACATATGGTTCAATAGGACATTTAAGAATAATGGATTTACAGGGATGGACATAATCTATCCTTGACTATCAGGTAAGCAAAGGATTTAAAACAGTGGTAGAATTCAATTTTTTTTTACTACCGGTTCTGTGGGCATGGCTTAGTGGCCATGGCAGGGGAAGGATACTGCAAAATCTCCATTCCCACCCACTCCAGCAGAAGGATATGGCAAAGTCCCCATTCCCTCCCAGTCTTGGAGGAAGGATATTGCAAAATCTCCATTTTCACCCCACTCTGGGGGCAGCCAGAGGTGGTATTTGCCACTTCTCTGAACTACTCAAAATTTCCACTACTGGTTCTCCAGAACCTGTCAGAACCTGCTGAATAGCATCCCTGATTCAGAACAAACAGACCGGTAGGTAATCCTTGATATCCTTCTTAGGATAGGTTGTGGAAAAATAATATCTGTCATAAATAAAATGATAACTCATAGACATGTGACTGAATGAAGTAAAGGGAAGAACTAAAGTGCCAAAATCTGACTTCTTATTTCTCAGGCTATCTCTTTTCCTGTTTAACATTTACATTATCAGATCTTTTGAGATTCTTTTCCAGCTTCCATTATTGTAAGGAGGTAAAAGTGTGTGCATGTGGATATGTTGCACAATTCCTTATTACATTGGTTCATTCTTTGCTGCTTCTCCTTCCTGATCTCAAACAAACAAATATCTTCAATGGAAGAAATAGCACAGAGCAACAAGGGTCATGGAGGGATCTGGGAGAAAATTACATCAATAATAATGAATCTTTTGAAAAGTTAAAAAAGTTATGGTAATAAAAAGTTAAGTAAAAGCCATGATAGTATGATTAAAGTTCCACACATTTTAAAAATGCAACAGAACTTTAATCACATTGTTGTAACTAGGACTGCCAACTTGATTTTTTGGGCCACAATCTGTCAACACGCTGGTCCATTTGATTCCATAAAGTGCAAATCGGCAAGCATGAAAGCTTCTTTAAAGATGAATATCTACAAAGGAGCTTTCAGAACAAAAATTTGAAAGATAGTAGTTCAGTGATAGGTAAGTGCTTTGCATTCAAAATGATCCTAATTTAAATGTTTAAATCTCCCAGTATTTCTGAAAAAGAGATACTAAGAATGCAGAATTAGAAGGCATTGTACAGCAGTGTTTCTCTTTTATCTATAGATGGTTTCAGCTCTATGAGTACTGGGATCACTCATTTTCAAAGAATTTTCATATTATATGGTAGTCCTTTTTCATTTACAAGTACATATTCTGCAATTTTTTTAATGGATTCATAGGATTTGTTCAAAACCAGGGAGCAGTTGTGGCTAGGAAATGTTTAACAGCAATTTTTTGTACATCACTTATGTGCATTCCTATATCAAACTCAGGTTCTCCAGAGTCAACAGATTATTGTAATCCGTTGTACATGATTGAAGAATTTTAGGAGTTGTATTTGGTCCATAATGATGCAAGAAGTTATAGGCATATCAAGGTATGCCTATCATTTAGTACTTTGCTTATGAAAAGCACTGCACTGATAAACCAGTTAATTTCCAGGTACAATTCAGAGTGCTAATTAGAATCTATAAAGCTAGTTATGGCTATTTGAAAGAACACGTATCTCAACAAGTTTCTGTACAGTCAGACATGTTTTGGTCCCTTAATTTAAATAATATCTAAGCAGGACCTACACCATCACTGCTTCTGCTTAGGATAGTATCTTCCCAGAGGTCCACATAGCCCTTTCCTGACCTTATTTAATAGCTCATTAAAAACATGATTTTTCCCCCCCCCTGGCTTGGTCAATGTATGTTAGACTGGGTGTTTTGTTTTGTTCTGTTTCAGATATGCATCATTTTTCTCTCTTGAAGTATGTTTTTCATATTGTTTTTATTGTAGTAAGCCATCCAGAGTTATCATTGAGTTGGGTGGCCTTATAAATTTGATATAAGTAAATATGTAGAAGTCATAATGGAGTAATGGAGTTGGGTGGCCTTATACATTTTATATAAATAAAAGCCCTGGCAAGCTAGCTAACTTCTGCACAAATGTATTGACTTATTGTTTTAAAAAATCCCACTTTATTACGGTATATAAAACAATTTTATTATTTTTGCCAATACAGAGCAATTATTGCCAAGAATAGATAACAAAATGTATTCTAGTTGTCATATAAACTTATTTTCACAGCATTTTTGCCTTTACAAATAATTCTTATTGAGACTTAGTAAATTAACCTGAAGATTTTTTGTCATGAAGGTCACTAAAAATCAATGCAAAGAACTCTGGAAGTTTTAGACTAAGTTGGGAGCAAATGATTTAAATTTACTAACATGCCAATTTTTTTTAAAAAAAACTCTTTTATCTTACGTCTCCCATCTCATCTCAAATGATAGGGATAATGTCCAGATATAACATTTAGAAAGAAAAGATAATGTAAGTTATGTTCCATTCTTCAAGGCCAAATAGCATTTCCAAGTACCAATAAAAATAAAAGTGCTTAAAAGGATTCTTTAAAAAAAAGGATAGCAGAGTTGAGAGACTGAGTAAAATTAAGACAAAATGTGGGAAGTCTTATCTTGCAGATTTTCAGGTTACCATAATATGAGAAAGAATTCATCTCTTTTCAGATCAATATGTATGACCACTATGGAACTTTCTATGGATCTTACCAAACTGTACATTTGAGGGAACAAATTGATGTCTTTCTCATTTCTTTGATAAGGCAAAGTTATTGAAACTGTGATCTGCCAGAATTAAAAACAGATCACTCCTCTAAGTTCAGCCAATCCAGCTGCAGCGATCAACATGGTATAAGTTATGTAAATAATTTTTAAAAAATCAGGGTTTATTTCAGCCAGTCCTACCTTGTATTATTTCTTTATTTCTTTATTTATTGTTTCAATTTCTATACTTCTCTCAAAGGACTCAGGGCGGTTTACAGCCAAAGTAAAGGCAGTTAGTACAATTTTTAGGACCAGTTTAAAAGGAAAATTTAGAGTTGGTTGAAGAACTTAAAATCAATAAAACCCCTTATTAAAACCCCACTAGGCCAGTCCTGCACGGTGAAACAAAAATGTTTTCAGCTCGCGTCGAAAGGTCCAAAGATCAGGGAGTTGATGGATACCTGGTGGTAACTTGTTCCAGAGTGTTGGTGCCCCCACAGAGAAGGCCCTCCCCCTGGGCGCCGCAGCCGACATTGACTGGCCGACGGCTCCCTGAGGAGAACCTCCCTATGGGAGCGCACTGGTCGATGGGAGGTCGCCGGTAGCAGCAGGCGGTCCCGTAAGTAACCCGGTCCTATGCCATGGAGCGCTTTGAAGGTGGTAACTAACACCTTTAATTGCACCCGAAAGACCACCAGAAGCCAGTGCAGCCTGCGCAGGAGGGGTGTTATATGGGAGCAACGAGTCGCTCCCTCTATCACCCACACGGCCGCATTCTGAACTAATTGGAGTCTTCGGGTGCTCTTCAAGGGAAGCCCCATGTAGAGAGCATTGCAATAGTCCAGACGAGAAGTGACGAGGGCATGAGTGACTGTGCACAAGGAATCCTGGTGCAAGAAGGGATGCAACTGGTATATCAGGCGGACCTGGTAAAAAGCTCCTCTGGCGACGGCCGTTAAATGCTCTTCCAACGACAGTCATGCATCCAGAAGGACGCCCAGATTGCAGACCTTCTCTGTGGGGGCCAATGACTCGTCCCCCACAGACAGCGATGGCCTCAGCTGATTATATCGGGACGCCGGCATCCACAGCCACTCAGTCTTGGCGGGGTTGAGTCGAAGCCTGTTTTTCCCCATCCAGACCCGCACAGCCTCCAGACAACGGGACATCACCTCAACGGTTTCGCTGGGGTGGTAGGGAGTGGAAATGTACAACTGCATATGTACAGATGACATCACACCCCAAAATCACGGATGATCTCGCCCAGCGGCTTCATATAGATATTGAACAGGAGAGGTGAGAGAACCGACCCCTGGGGCACCCCACATAAGAGGCGCCTCACGGTCGATCTCTGCCCCCCTGCCAACACCAACTGCGACCGGTCAGAGAGGAAGGAGGAGAACCACTGAAAAACGGTGCCCCCCACTCCCAGCCCCCCTAGTCACCACAACAAGATACCATGGTCGATGGTATCAAAAGCCGCTGAAAGATCTAATAGGACCAGGACAGAAGAACAGCCTCTGTCCCGGGCCCTCCAGAGATCATCCACCAACACGACCAAAGCCGTTTCAGTGCTGTACCCAGGCCGGAAGCCAGACTGGAATGGGTGCAGATAGACAATTTCATCCAGGTACTGAGGGAGCTGATGCGCTACCACACTCTCAACAACCTTTGCCACAAAACGAAGGTTGGAGACTGGATGGTAGTTCGATAAAACAGTTGGATCCAGGGAGGGCTCCTTGAGGAGGGGTCTCACCACATCCTCTCTCAGAGAAGCATTAACAATTCCTTGGAGCCAGCCTCGTGTAACCTCCTGTGTGGCCAGTACCAGCCAGGAGGGACACGGGTCCAATAAACATATGGTTGCATTCAGCCTCCTCAGTATCCTGTCCATGTCATCGGGAGCTACAGTGTCAAACTCCTCCCAGATGACAGCCTCAAGAACTGCCTCCATCATCCCATCTGAGACTACCTGTGTCCAGCCCATCTCTCTCAACTCCTCGGAATACCAAGGAGCCAGTCAAGACCGGCACCAGGTCAGAGGCTGCAAAGGCACGACACGGTCCAAGGACCCCGCCGCCGCCCTTTCCCAGGCGGCGATGAGTTTTTCAGCTGAGTCGTGGGCTAGGTTCTCAGGAAGTGGCCCAAGCTCCGTCAGAAACCTCTCCGGGTCCATCAGGCGCCTGGGACAGAACCAACATGTCGGTTCCGTCTCCCTGCGGTGCGGGATAGTGGTTCGAACGTCCAATGGAAGTAGAGAATGATCCAATCATGACAAGGGTAGAGTGACTAAGTCCCTTGATTCTAGATCATTCAGCCACTGTCCAGAGATAAAAATTAAGTCCAGAGTGTTTCCCCCAATGTGAGTGGGACCATCAACTAATTGGGTCAGGTCCAAGGCCGTCATGGAAGCCATGAACTCCCGAGCTACAGTAGATGACTTACCGAGCGATGGTAGGTTGAAGTCCCCCATAACCATAAGTCTGGGGGTATCAACCGCCAACTCGGCTATTACCTCCAGCAGCTTGGGCAGGGCTGCTGTCATGTCGCAGGGAGCCAGGTACATAATCAGCAAACCCACCTGTATCTCCTGACCCCACCTCACAAAGAGGGACTCACATCCAGCTATCTGTGGAACAGTGACCTCCCTCGGTCGAAGACCTTCGTTAATAATAACTGCCACCCCACCACCCCTACCCTGGGCCCTCAGCTGATGAAATGCATGGAAACCTGGTGGGCACATTTCAACCAGGGCACCCCCCCCTTCTGTGCCCAGCCAGGTCTCCGAAATGCCTAACTGGTCCGCACCCTCCTCCCGTATAAGATAGTGAATAAGGGGGGCTTTATTCACAACGGACCTGGCATTGCACAACCTCAGCCGAAGGTCCAGACTCTGAGGATCCTGACCACTTGGGGAATGGGAAAAGACAGAGGGACCGGAGCGCGAGATTGTTCGCAGATAACGCTCACGCACTCCCCTAACATGATATGGTCACCCACTTCCACCATATCTGCCCCTCCCAGTTACCGTGCTGATAGAATGACCCTCATGGAACTGAGCATCCGCCTCCACCCCCATCCCTGAACCCAAGCTAGTAATGATGCAAGTGTTCGCTGGATCTGGCCGTATCCCTGTCCCTCCCCCTGGTGGGTATTAATCCTACCCATCCGGCTGTCTAATTACAAATATCCAGAGGTGGGTTTCAGCACATTCTGACTTGTTCTGGAGAACCAGTAGTGGAAATTTTGAGTAGTTCGGAGAACCGGTAGTAAATATTCTGACTGGCCCTGCCCCCCTCTATTCTCTGCCTCCCAAGTCCCAGCTGATTGGGAGGAAATGGGGATTTTGCAGTAACCTTTCCCTGGAGTGGGGAGGAAATGGGGATTTTGCAATATTCTTCCCCTGCAATGTCCACCAAGCCACGCCCAACAAGCCACACCCACATAACCGGTAGTAAAAAGAAATTGAAACCCACCACTGCAAATGTCCCTGTAGTGGTCAATAAATCAATGATGTGCATCAACAGCAGGTAGTTGGTTGTGGTAGCAATGATTTGGTTGTGATAGCAATTACTTTTAATTGCACTTGACAATACACAGTCTGAAGACCTATTAGCAAGACAGAAAAAAAGATCCAGCTCTGCATTGTACCATAACATAGTGGCTGCGTGTCTGATCTTGCCCTTGCTAAAACCATAAATGGCAACCACCCATCAAAAGAAGCAGAGTCACTACAAATGCCTCTAGTCCCTCCCCTTACAGTAAGGATGCAATAGTCAATTTTATCAAAGCCCACCAAGAAATCTAGCAGAATGAGAATGGATGTACTGCCTTCATTTCTTTTTTACCGCTGGTCAGCCTTGAGAGCATCAATCGGTTAGGGTAACTTCCTAAAAAGATCATACTTGTATTTATATTTCCCCCCCTCCTTCCCACCCCTGCCAAGAGAAAAACACCAATAATATACAGCTGCAGTTTGGTATTAAGTTTTTTGAAATGTTAGAGTTTGTGCTGAATTAATGAAGGTCACAAGTTGTCCAGGGGCCATGGATTCACATACCCTCTTCTCATTTATAATGTGTAAAACAAAAGCGGGGCATAAAATGATGGAATAAATAAATAGTACTGAAAAAATAACATTTACACTCCTGTAATAAAAAATACCAAAGGTTTGTATTAACTTTATATTTAGGACCTTAATCAACAATGCAGCATTATTATAAGATTGTACTCATATAGCTAAAAAAGCAGTTACATGAAAACTAATCTTGATTTCTTTGATGTATCTTGGTTGCGATTGAAATATGTAGGATATTGAATCTAAACCTCCTACAGTGAATAACACTGCATGTTCAAAAGCCTGTTCCACAAAGCTACGATAGATGTCAGTATGGAAATAAAAAAGAAATGCTGGAACAAATTCTGTCAAGGGAAATACTAAATAAAATCAAAAGAACAACAACAGAGGGACATTGTTCTTAATAGTTTTCCTAATTACAATTATCAGAAAGTAGACAGAAAATTTGTCTACTTTCAAAGTAGACAATAAATTATGATATTGAATATTCTGACTTTAAAACAGCATTGTATACAAATGATGAATATGCACTTTATAATATATATAAACTTTTAAGCTTGAAACAGAAGAACAACAAATGAAATAATGTACAGGACCTGTCACTTAATTATCATTAAAGTGATGGTTGACCTTATGACATAGGTGGGTGTACTTATGACATAGATTTGATGTTATGACAAGTGACCTTTCCCCCTGGTTAAATGACCACATTTTGGACACTTCGTGACTGGGTTGTATTTATAGTTGTTTGTAGTTGCTATAAACAACCATAGTTTGTTAACACATTTGACAATGGCTTTTTTTCTGAAAACTGCCATTTATTTTTAGTTTTCAACACAATTGGCACACAGAAAACAGTTTGGTTTGCTTAATGACTGTTGGTTTTACTTAATGTTCTCTGAACAACTTCCATCTTCAGTTAATGACTGCTGGAAAAAAGGTCAAATATTGCATTGGCTGGGCAAGCCAATTTACAACCATCATGAGTTATGAGGATGGTGCTCAGGTTCCATTATAGTCATCATTCAAGGGTTAACTGTATGATAAAGTGAAGTAAAATTTTGGTTCTTTTATACAGATAGAACAATATGTGGTTGCAACCTGCTGAGATAGTCAAATTGTCTTCTTTGATTAAAGACATCTATGTTTATTGCTGACTGGAAACTCCCTATGGATTTTTAAAATAAAACAGACAAAGAAAATACTTATAATGTAGGGTTTTGACAATTAAATAGAACTGATTATAGAAATAAGGGAATCATGATATTATTTACAAAAAGAAGTAAATGCTCAGTTACACATTACTGCCCTGCTGTTTGTCAACGTTAATGCGGCAAAATGGTGCATCATGTAGCAACTTTTTTTTTAATCAAAGTACTTCAAATAGGAGCTGAAGAAGCTTCTTGGATGGGAAGTGAAGCATCTCCCCCCCCTTCCCCCCAAAAAACCAAGAAAGTTCAGTTGCCTCTTGAAAAAGCACCTTTGGGACTACCTCAAAAAGGCTATTTTACAGAATATATCCAAATTCCCATTATTAAAATTACAAGGAATTTCCTACCAGTTGTAGTTACAAACTTGTGGTCCCTGAAGCATTGCTGCAATTAGTTACAACCACATAATCATGATGTATGACTAGGCTTCCCAGAAACTCATAGATTGTGTGGCTCAAGGAACAATAACAGTGGCAGATGCCACATTTCCTCCCTCCCTTTGGCCCTTGCAGCCAATCAGCTGGTGGCAAGACTCAATATATAAGTGCATTTGGTTGCTGGAATGGAGGGCAAAATTTCAAAGGTCTTAATGGATGGTGCCAAGAGTAAGATAAGGCAGTAGTTGCTGAGGGTAAGATGAGGCAGTGACTTTGGTGCCTGCTGGAGGCATCTCTTTCCTTTTCCTTTTTTATTTCTTATTTTGTTTTACTTTATAATAACTTTACATTTGTTTTAAAACTTTCAATAAAATTATATTTACAAAAAAACAGTAATTTGAAACAAATATGGGAAGCTAGAAATATTTGTTTGTATAAGAAAATCCAAAATCTTGGAAACAAATTTGGAGATCATTTGGAAACATTCAGACGATATGTGAATGAAGATATCAAATGGAAAAAGAATTAGATTTCATATTTAAGCTGAAATACATAAAATAGACACTTTGCAGAAAATACTTGGACATTATTATTTTATTCAGTTGTGTGATACTTAATTTAGCAATTTAGTTGTAATGAAAAATAGTATATTAGTATATTAGTATAATCATTGTACATACAACTCTCTTTCCACGTACTGGTTTTAATACTCTATATACTACAGCTAAAATAAGTAGAAAAATGCAAGAAACATACTATTCTGTAACACGAGAGAATACCTACTTTTAGGCAAGATTTACTTATAACTAGAAAAAAATATTTTCATGCAATTACCTTTGATTTAAAGAAAGGACAAAAGTCAATCTTAATTAAACCTGAGCATGACATATGAGCCTAACCAGGCACAGGGATAATAACAAGAGGAAAATAATGTTCATTAGTTTAAACACAAGATTTTTTTTTCCAGAGAAGGCTATCCTCCCTTATGGCTTACAACCTAAAATGAGTTTACCTTTAATTGGAAAGGGTGCTTCTCTATTTATTTCTTTTGCTAATCAAACCAGATAATCTCCTTCCAATCTGAATGCAATATCTAAGACAAAGCTGGCAATTCTTTCCTTCCAAATATCTTCAGTATACCTGGCCATTATAAATGGTGCAGAAGTTTATGTTGAAATATCAGTTCCTACTATCTCTATCATCTCTCTGTCATCTTTATCTCTATCTATCTATCTATCTATCTATCTATCTATCTATCTATCTATCTATCTATCTATCTACCTACCTACCTACCTACCTACCTACCTACCTACCTATCATCAACTACCCTGTTTCCCACAAAATAAGACATCCCCTGATAATAAACCCAATCGAACTTTTGAGCACATGGCAATAAAGCCAAGTTCTTATTTCAGGGTTCAAAAAAACATAAGACAGGGTCTTATTTTCGGGAAAACATGGTATGGGTGGCATCATACAAGAGAAATAACATTTGCCAGTTCTGATCCTTTAGTTTATAATTTGGTTTATATAAAAAAAGGCTTTTATAAAAACTGGAAATGAAAAACAATTCCACTAGGGAAAGAGAGGTGTGTCCAAATAATAGAAACTTATTTTACTATATGTGTCTGGCTTTTCCCCAATCTTCATCCAGTCATGTAACTGTCATCCTCCCACATTTATTTTCCTTTATACAGTTATACAAGGGCATCATTGGTGGTCTTTGGTGGACACAAAGCAGATGTTTCTCCCACACTGCACAGGAATCTTCTCCTACACTTTTTCCAAAATCCTTTTTTTCTCTTCCCAAGCTGAAACTGTATTTTCAGAAGATAAAATGCAAACAACAGCCGATCCCACATAATGTTTTTTTCATCTAATTAAATTACCAAAATCCAGTTTTTAAGTCTTGCATGGGGCATCTTTTGTGTATGAGAGAAGGAAAGAAAGAGGGAGAGGTGGAGAGAAAGAGAGAAGGGTGAGGAAAGTGAGGGAGGGAGGGAAAGAGAGAAAGAGAGAGAATTGCCTTTATGATTTTTTAAAAAAAGACATTTGTACTTAGATTTGATTATGGGAATTGCTACGTGAATACAGAAGGGAGAGTAACAACATTGATTTCACCATAGCTTCTTATCTGTCAAGGTAGAAATAAATTAATCGCAATAAAGAGACATAATTGAACTTTTCTCCATTTTTGTTTTCAGTCTTTAAAAATAAGTGAGGTCTTCTTTTTTCTTGTCTTTCTAAATTCAATTCACTTTCCATATTTATTTCCACTATCTAAATATTGGTAGTATCTATATGTTACTATTTAGGAAAGTATATGTTCTACTAAATTCAATTCAATATAAATTAAGATCAAGAAGCAAAAGAAAAATATATAAAATACATGCTGGAATACCAGAAGTCTTCTTGCTCTTCGCAAATGGAAGAAAAAGTGTATAGGAAGATGAGCTCTAGATTAACTATTCAGCCAAATAAACTCATAAACTATGAAACCAAATAAAGGCAGCACCATAGAGTTTTTTTCCTTCACAGATATCATGTCCTTAATTCTTTCAGGTGCATACTTGATTCAGAAATTATCATAAGCAGAATAATGTTTCACTCTATGAGGAAATGGTTCACAGATTGTGTAATTCCTGATGAACTTTAACTGCTAGTGGGGGTTTGAACTGATTGGGTGGGAGCTTGGCTGTGCTCTGATTGGATGGGGTTTTTTTGTGCTCTGATTGGCTGGGGGTGTGTCCTGTGTTGGTGGGGGCTTGGTTGTGCTCAGTTTAGTCTGTGTTGCAGGGGGATTTGAGCTGGTGAGCTGCATAGCTGTTGTTTGGCTTTGTGGTCGTGCTACATCTTCATAGTGGGTGTCAGTCTGCTGCATGTATGGATTGGAGGGGTTTGAAATGGCTAATGTTGCAGCTGCGGTCTGGCTTCTGGTCCTTGGTTGTGCTTCATGATCAGTGTGGGTTTGGGTCTCCTTTCTGGGTGGATGTGCGGTGGTGACATCCTGTGTGGACCTCGTGAGTGTGGGTCTGGTGTCATTCCTCGTGTTAGGGACTCGTTTGTCAATAAGGGCGGATTTCCAAATGGCTGGTAGGCGGGAGGTGTCATCTCGTTTGTTCATGCTGTGTGGGCGTTTTTCTATCTCAATGGCTTCTCTGATTATTCTGTTGTTAAAGTGTTCAGTTTTGGCGATAGTTCTGGTCTTTTTAAAGTCAATAGCTGCGATCACACATTGCTCCCAGAAGCACGAAGCTGAAGCCTGAAGATGATGAATGAGACTTCGTCGAAACGTCGCCAAGACACTTCCAATTTTACAAGGGAGAAAACCCGAACAACCAAAGACCTATATATATATATATATAAGAAGGAGAAAAAGAAAAAAGAAACAATAGGACAGGAACGGTAGACACGTTTGTGCTCTTATGCACGCCCCTTATGGTCCTCTTAGGAATGGGGTGAGGTCAATAGTAGAAAGTTTTTGGTTAAAGCTTTTGGGATTATGAGAAGAGACCACAGAGTTAGGTAAAGTATTCCAGGCACTGATGATTCTGTTACAGAAGTCATATTTTCTTCAATCTAGATTAAAGCGGTTGACATTAAGTTTAAATCTATTGGTTGCTCTTGTATTTTTGCAATTAAAGCTGAAGTAGTCTTTAACAGGAAGGACATTACAATAGATGATTCTGTGAGTTAAACTTAGGTTTTGTCAAAGGCGACGGAGTTCCAAGTTTTCTAAGCCTAGGATTTCAAGTCTGGTGGGATAAGGTATTTTGTTGTTTTCATTGTGTAGCTTTATGTGCATAATATTTTTCATTATGTAGCTTTATGTGCATACATTAGAATTATTATTGCTATCTTCAGTGTAATAATTCTAATGTATGCACATAAAGCTACATAATGAATGTTTCTTTTTCATAAACTGTGATGCAGTTAACAAGAAATGGGTTTTCCTTGGATTCTGTGAACCATTTAGATGTTCAACAATACGCACTGGAAAAGTTGCCAAAGAGGATTTAACAGTTAACATATAAAGAATTAAGATGCAAAGAATTCTAAGAAGGTGGGACTACTGTTGGCATAAAAGGCTCTCTTGTGCTGAATTCCTCTTAGTGCCACTTCTATCCCCCACGCTTCACTCCCTAAAAAAAAAAAACTTTACTGCAGTTCAATAGGTGTGTTTCTGCTGCTGTTATTTCCATACCATATCCAATAGTTGTGCTTCAAGTAGCATCCCTGTGATTCACACAAATTACACACTGGGTTGGGGGGCCCTGTTAAAAATGTGAGAATTTGTAAATTTCAATGTCACTCAGTTTCACTCAATTTTTAAATAAATCTTAAATAAATCCCATTTTCCTGCCACTTTATGAAATTACCAAATAAACTATCTTTCCCTGTCTATATTTATTACTCCACTTTCCATACTAATATAATACCATTGAAGAGCCATGGTGATGCAGTGGTTAGAATGCAGTTGAGTATCTGAAGTCCAGATTTTTGGGGGCATATGCTGACTCTGTAAATCACTTAGAAATGGCTGTAAAGCACTGTGAAATGGTATATAAGTCTAAATGCTATTGCGATTGCATGTTTAACAGAATTTAACAAAATAACAGAGTTGGAGGGGATCTTGGCAGTCTTCTAGTCCAATCCTGTGCTCAGGCAAGAAACCTATACCATTTCAGACCAATGGTTGTCCCATCTCTAAAAACCTCCAGTGTTGGAGCAGTCACAATTTTTGGAGGCAAGTCATTCCACTGATTAATTGTTCTACTTTCTGGAAATTTCTCCTTAGTTCTTTGTTGCTTCTCTTCCTGTTAGTTTCCATTCATTTCTTCCTTTAAGTGTTTTGGAGAATTGGTTGACCCCTTCTTCTTTTTTGCAACCACTTAGATATGGAATACTGCTATCATGTCACTCCTAGTCTTCTTTTCATTAAACTGGGCATACCCACAGGGGTGAAATGATCCCGGTTCACACCGGCTCGCTCGATTAGGTAGCTATGGCAGCTGCTGGTTTGGAGGACCGGTAGCAAAAATCCCTGACCCCGCCCCCCTGCCTCTGCTGAGCCACACCATCAGCAGAGGGTTTTTTTTTACTTTTAAAAGTTTTTCTTCAGCCAAAACATGCTTTTAAAAGTAAAAAAAAAATCCTCTGCTGATCGCGGGGCTGAGCAGAGATCATCAAAACCCTTTAAAAGTTTTTTTAAAAAAAACCCTCTTCAGCCGAAGGGGGGGGGAGAAAAAAACCCGAAGTTTTAAAAGCCTCCTCTGGCGATCCCAGAGGAGTTTCCTGATCCTCACAGGCTTTTAAACTCACTTTTTAACAGCCCCCACTTACAAGAGTCCCCATCCATGCCCAGCCAATTCCCCCTCCTCACTTACCTATAATTACTGCTCTTTCAGGCTGGCAACACCATACTTTCTTCAGCTACCGAAGGGGGAAAAAAAAGCTTGCTTTGACTTCCTGCTTTGCTGAATGAGGAACTCTGGGAGTTGAAGTCCACAAACTAAGTTACTAAGGTTGGAGACCCCCGTTCTAAAAAAATAAATAAAAATAATAAAATAAAATATTTGTGCAGCTTTCTGATATTTGTTGTGTTTCTGTAGTGTTTCACTCTAACTACACAAACACCCAAAATCTCACAAAGCTGTATGTGGCATTGTGTGTGTGTGAGAGAGAGTCAGTTGTGTTGTGTGTGTGTTAAGTGTGAAAATTTGAGGTTCCTGCTTGTGGCAGGGGCCATTTTGGGTGAAGGGCAGCTACTTTTACATTGTGTGTGTGTCAGTTGTGTTGTATTGTGTGTGTGTAAAGTGTGAAAGTTGGTTTTTGGTACCTCTTATTGTTTTGTATACCTTATTATTTTTATTATTTATTGTTATTGGCCATGCCCACCCAGTCATCTGACCACCAAGCCACGCCCACCAATTAAGCCATGCCCACAGAACCGGTAGGGAAAATTTTTAGATTTCACCCCTGCATACCCAAGTCTTAAAACTGTTCTTCATATTTTTTAGTCTCCAGTCCCCTGATCATCTTTGTTGCTCTTTTCTGCACTCTTTCTAGAGTCTCAACATCTTTTTCATATTGTGACCAAAACTGGATGCAATATTCCAAGTGCAGTCTTTACCAAGGCAATATAAAGTGATACTAATACTTTACACAATCTTGATTTTATCCCTTTATTAATACAGCGTAGGATAGTTTTGGCTTTTATTTGCTTGTTTGCTTGCTTGCTTATTATTTATTTTAATTGATGTAAATCCTTCCATGCTCCTTTTTTATGTTTATGATTTTTGATGAAAACAATGATCTATATGAAAACTTTCTTTAAAAAGTAATAATCCCTACACACTCCAAGTACCAGTGCTGAACAAGTTATATTTCCAGAAATTTATCCTTCCAAAGTTAAAGCAAGAATTAAGATTAATTAACTCAGAGATGCCAAAAGGATAAATTCAAGCAAAAAACAACCCCATTGAGAACTATTCTAGTCAATTCAAAATAATGTATTGACATAAGGGTTACAATGAGACCTAAAACTTTAATAGAATATGAACCATCATCTTTATATGTATCTACGAGGGGAAAAAACCTGGAAAGAGAAAAATGAGAAATACATACAAAGGAAAATAATTTGAATAAAGCACTTGCAAGTTACTGTGTGTTTCTGCATTGTTGTGCTTTTTCTAAAAAAGCAAAACGTCAGGAGGAAACTGGAAACATATTTTAATGAAAAGCATAAATTTTTATGTTTCACTGCAGTTCCCTTAATCACGTGGTATTTTATTGAGGTGGGAGAGCATAAGGCTTGTATTGAACGAAAGGGTATGAGTATGTGAGAGTTCCTGTTGTTGATATAATCATATTTTCAGTAGTCTGATTTTGAATTCCTTTAAAATTCTAGCCCTCTTGTTAATTTAAATTAATCTGATGCTATTGCTGTCTGTCTGTCATCTGTGTACTCAGTCACATGTGTTTTCTTTGTGAAAGAAACAAGGGATATCCAGAGATATAAACAAAGTGAAAGTGATTGACAATACAGAGTAAAAAAAAGTAAAGCAAAAAAATAACATGAAAGACATTAATGGGTTGCTAAAACAATGAAATGCAGAGGATGGGTACAATATGGGAAAGAAATAATGGACATCACACATAGCTTGGAAAGATTTAATCTGTTCTGTGGGCTTTTCTTGATTTGATTTGGTTTATTTCTGAATCTATTTTGGCCTATTCCAAACTGATCTGGAATATTTTTTTAAAATATGAATATTTTTATAACTAGGCCTTTAAAACACTTTAATACACCTGTTTTAAAAATGCATTTTTATGTGATTTATGATTTTTTTTCTTTTCAAAGTAATTGTAATTTCTGTCGTATTATGTGAAATAATGTATTCCCAAGGACCCTCTTCCATTTTCTTTCTGAAGTCTTATAATTCACAATTGTCAGCAGACACAGTTTCAGAAGTTACAATTGAAATAACTGGGGGGGGGGAGTATCTATCTGTGTGGGAATTCAAAATATTTAATTAATGTAAAGATATAACATTTCTAGTTATAAGGATGTCCTAGAATATGAAAGAAATGCAGGGAGATTAATTCCTTTGGGGAGGGGGGATAAAAAATAAGGAAGATCTAAATATTACAAATACATAGGAGTAGCACTAAATCACACACTTCTGCAACAAAATGATATGCATTTCTTGGTTCAAGAAAGTTATTTTCAAAAAGAAATAGGACTCATTCTCACCTTGTCTTATTTTAATTAACATGCAAGAAATGCTTGTTCAGAATTGTACATATATTCAGAATAAGAACTACCCTAAAACTGGATGCTTTTAAAAATTAACTTATTAAAATATTTTTAAGTGTTCTTATTATTTTTATTCTTTGGTTCAGGATATATTGTTTTATTGTTTTTATCTAGTGTATATAGATTTGCCAGCCACAGGACACGTAATGTGTTTGCACAATGCTGGCTCTGTCAGTTAAGAAACAGTTATAAGTAGTGCCCACTAGAGTTGGACACAACAGGACAGGAGAAACCATTACCTTTATTATTATCACTTTCAGGACTAATCCAGGACTAATGTTTTGTTTAGTTTCTTGGCCTCCAAATTAATTCACTATATGGTTCTGTATAAACCTAGATGGGATGCTGAGAAGGCACGATGGAATACAACTGACCAGATCAATAAACCTTGATGTTCCTATTAATGACAAATGTTGTTATCTATTTCTATCAGGTTTGCTATGTAAAAATGATTTTGCATTTATGACATCATGCTGAATAGGAAACAACAAAAACACATTAACATCAATGGTGAAATCAATTGTAGAATATATCAGTGAGTTATATCAAGCCAATTTGAAATAAATATTATCAGATTCAGGTATGTTTGTGTAAAGTTACTTCCTGTTATTTATTATGCTGTTATTTATACTTTTCAAATATTGCTATAATCTACTACAGGCATTACCGTCCAGCTGAATTAGGAATTTATGTAACATTCAAATATATCAGTAAAAGAAATAAAAACATAAACATGACATAGATAATGTGACAAAAAATTAAAATTTCAACAGATCTCAAGGATCTGAATAAATAATAGTTTAATAGCAAAAAAGATGCAATTATAGGCTTAGCCATGTCTTCTAAGATATAATGTTGTACAAGCCATTATCCAAAGGCCTACCTGATACAAGCTCCTTCTCTTCAGTTATAGCTCTTACAGGTCTTCCTGATCACTTCTAGTGATCATTTTCAATCATTTAAGAATGAAATTCTTTAAAAGTGTTTATGCTAAATGTTCACCCCTTGAATTATTTGTAAAAATAATAAAGGCAGTATATACGATAGATAGATAGATAGATAGATAGATAGATAGATAGATAGATAGATAGATAGATAGATAGATAGATAGATAGATAGAGGTAGGTAGGTAGGTAGAGCTAGACAGACAGATGTAGGTAGGTAGGTAGGAAGAGAAAGAGAGAGAGAGAGAGAGAGAGAGAGAGAGAGAGAGAGAGACAGACAGACAGACAGACAGATAGACAGACAGACAGACAAAACAGAACGTCATTTAGGTTCACTTTTAGACAGCAACGTGCATCCGGATGGGCTTAATTTTTCACTGTTATACTAGGATACAGATTTATAGTAGGGTGCAGAGTTAACCTGCAGTTTATAACAGATAACCAAAAGCAAAAATCCATCAAAATTGAAAAGGGGAAACACAGCTGAGAAAGAAGACAATCTGAAGATCAGAGATTGGATACACCAAAAGCAACAACAGAGTTTCAAGGAAAAAATCAGACACAGTTAATAACTCATGATGACAGCAGAAGTTCAGAGTCTAGGGTAGCAGTATGTGAAACTGAGGATCAAAAGCTTGAACAGCAGGAAGCAGGAGAAGAAATATAATAGCTTATACAACTAGAATATCCATGGCAGGATCCTGGGCATAAATGAGCCATCCAACATCTCCTTTGGCACAAAATATGTTACCTGCCTATTTATAAATTTTCAAAAGATACTTAAAAGAAGAACCAGAAAAGTAACAAGTTGCAAAGTGAAGTACCAAGGTCCAGTATCCCCTCCATTTGCAAAAATGCCTCTAAGCCCTGTATCTGAAACTTCTTTAGATATCCAAGGCTCTTTCTGTGAAGCTGTGTATATAAAAGCCTCATCCGATGCAAAACAAACAAACAACTCTGTCAAAGGAGATGACTGAAAGATTATTTATGCTCTGGAGATTCTAGTTGTGCAAAATCCAGAGTGTTAACCAATTCGTGATATTAGAAGCACTGCCAATAGTTTGCTGGGCATACCTTACAGATTTTTGCTTTTGTTCTTGAAATATGGCACAATTTG
This sequence comes from Ahaetulla prasina, assembly GCF_028640845.1. Taxonomy (NCBI): domain Eukaryota; kingdom Metazoa; phylum Chordata; class Lepidosauria; order Squamata; family Colubridae; genus Ahaetulla; species Ahaetulla prasina. Next base: position 109,432,366 of record NC_080542.1, on the reverse strand, counting down.
GGGTTTGATGCAGAAGACAGTATGTTAGTCCTCAACTTACAACTACAATTGAATCCAAAATTTATGTTGCTAAATGAAACATTGGTTAACTGACTTTTGCCCAATTTTCCAAACTTTCTTGCCACAATTGTTAAGTAAATCATTGCAGTTATTAATTTAGTAACATGGTTTTTAAGTGAATGTGGTTTCCCCGTTGCTGAAATCATCATCAATATGAACCAGTTGCCAAACACATGAAATTTGATCATGTGACTACAGGGAGGATGCAATGTTGTAAGTGAGAAAAATGGTCATAAGTCCTTTTTTTAGTACTGTTGCAACTTCAAATGGTTAATAAATGAACTGCTGTATATCGGGGACTATATGTAGTTATCACAATATAATGTGTAGCATTATTCTACAAGAAAGCAATCCTTAGCATTGGTTTCAATTTTTGTGTAGTTGAGACATATTGAATAGCCTTTGATGCAATTCCCAAATTATAAAATAGAATCTCTTGGGTAGTGTTCAGCCCCATTCTTTCTACTTTTAGCAAATTTGTTAAGACTTCTATTTTTATCCAGGTCTTTTCATAATTATTTGCTTTTTTTAAAATCAAAATTTTAATTGTTAATTGCTTTGCATCCTTTCTGGAAAGAAAGGCAGAATACAATCCACTTGAGTGAATTACAGTCAAGTTAAAAAATCCACAGGTTGATGTTTACATTTGCAAGTGTGAAGTGTATTCATGATTAATTGCAAAATTCTCTTCAATATTCATCTTAAATCAGTGAAACTTCACCTCCTATATGACAAAGTCTTTTGATTTTATTAACATATAAAGAAACCAAACGAGTTTATTGCCACCACATATAATTAATATTTATTTTAGTTTTAAAATTACATAAAAGATTTGCATATAAATGAAATTAATGCAGAAAATTCAGAAGTTTCCAAATAAACAAAAGTAAAGAAATTGAGAAATGTTGATCTTAGATTTGGTTATATGTTGTTGTTTCTATTGATGAATATATTAAAGAAATCTCTACTGTAATTCTGCACAGATGAAAGTAATCCATCACAAAAAATAAAATTTTGATAGACTTCTTCTTAGTGTTGCTTTGCTGAGTTTGAAGTGAGTTGCTTTATGATCTGAATTCCCCAAAACGCAATGCAGAGGGAAAATAGTACCTATTGTATAAAATATAAACACACAAAAAGACATTTTTATTTACTTAAGAATTATGCAATGTTATGAATCACATATGTTGTCAAATTACAAAATTACTTGTAATAACCTGCTAATCATTTCAAATAATGTAAAATATATTAAAGAAAATAATGCAAGATATATTAAAGAAAGAGTCAAGATTTATTAAATAAGAATACAATCCCCTCCAGCTGAATTTTATAAAAAGATCATTAACAAATACTGATTTCCAATATTACAGTCAGTTTTTATATTGGTGGGCTAATTTGTTGAAGGATGCATATTATTGGTGGACATAGCAGAAACCAGTGGTGCCACAGCTAAAATTGGACAGAGCGTTTTTTTTTATGTCTCTTCTCTGGTTTTTTCCTTTTCTCTTTCTTTGCAATGGACTGCTCTGGAAAGTAAATAGAAGACTGTGTTAACTTAGTCTGATGCATTCCACAGCTGCAAGTTGTCTCCCCATGCTGTGAAAATGATGTATTCAATGAGCATGCCCCTGGGAACTGAATCTGTGGAGGCCATATGGTTTGCAAAGAGTCAAGAATGAGTAGAGGTTTGCATCCATAATAGAAATCCAAGATGCTATTGGGAAGATGGGAGGACCATCTGAATATAAGGAATATAAGGAACTGTGGTTGGCTTGGATAGAGACAGGCCAGATTTATGAAAAACCAGTTGCATTATCCAAGAAAGAATTAAGTATAGATCTAATTGTGGTCTTCTAAAGAGTTTAACAAGCCAAAAATGTCCCTGAAGATGAGGGCTTGATTATATTCTGAAACTCTATAGATTGGAAAATCCCATTCAGTTCCACCAGAGTTTACATAGGATAAATTTCTTGAGAATTGTGCAACAATTAAAGTCATACATTTAAATGTTGTCAAGAGTGCAGAAATTCAGCTAACAGTAATTCAAATTTTCTAAACCTCCTTTATTAGTTTTGAGGTAAAAGACAGAAGTAATTGCTGTAATGATGAAAATATATTTAAATTGATTGTAATTCATTGTATATATATATATATATTTGTGTGTGTGTGTGTGTGTGTGTGTCTTTGGTTATTCGGATTTTCTTCTGCGTAAAATTGGAAGTGTCTTGGCGACATTTCAACGAACTCTCATTCGTCATCTTCAGGCTGGTGTTTACAGCTTTGTGCTTCTAGGAGCAATGTGTGATCGCAGCTGTTTTTTCCTTTTAACTGCTAGTGGGAGTTTGAACTGATTGGTTGGGAGCTTGGCCGTGTTCTGATTGGGTGGAGGTGTGTTCTGATTGGTTGGGGGTTTGGCTGTGATGGGATGGTGGGGTTGGCTGTGCTCTGATTGGATGGGGGTATGTTCTGTTTGGGGGGGGCTTGATTGTGCTCAGGTTAGTGTGAGTTGCAGGGGGATTTGAGTTGGTGACACTTCCAATTTTACGCGGAAGAATACCCGAATAACCGAAGACCAACATGTATGTATGTATGTATGTGTGTGTGTGTGTGTGTATATATATATATATATATATATATATATATATATATATATATATATAATATTCAAGGAAGGAAGGAAGGAGGAAGGGAGGGAGGGAACGAAGGAACGGAGAACCAGTAGTAAAAAAATGCTAAAAAATGTAAAAAAAAAAAAGTTCCGACGATCAGGTGAACAATGCGCATAGTTGGAACTTTTTTTTTACATTTTTTACTACCGTTTTAGTGAACTAGTAGCCTTTTTTTTACTACCAGTGGTACTAACTGGGAGCATTTCATCCCTGGTTTGTATGGAACATATTATCAGTCTTAATTTTGAAATTTAGACTGCTTTTGACTCCTGCAATTTAGAGGCAAATTAGATATATGAACAGGAAAAAGTATATTTTATAAAAATATTTTTCTTAATTTTTGTTAATGTACCAAAGAGAATACATGTATAAGAGAATCCCCCCCTCTTCAAATTGCACAATAGTATTAATTCTTGAAGGGAGAAGTAGGGCTTGCTTATCATTTATTTTGCTTTCAAATGTACCTTTTGGACTCTTCATACCTGTAGAGTTCCTTTGATTATTTCTGACGACCTTTTGAATTATTGCTGCCAAGCAATGTAATGTAGAGGATCATTATAAGGAGGAAAAGATTTTTCAGAATTCCTAATATATCTTTAGTACCAGGCCACGATAGATCTCTTTCAAGGTATTTTGCAATTTGCATTCAACTTGGTATCTAGTCTGAATTAGACTGGTGAAGGGCTTGGGTATATATATATATATGTGTAACTATCTACACATATGTATACATATATGTAGATAGGTACACATATATTTCTCTCATATTACACTTATAAATTCTCTCATATGAACTTAGAATTCTTTTCCTTCTTATATACGTATATACATGCACACTATGTATGCCCACATTTTATTACTTTTTAGAACCTTTTTAGAAAAAAATACACGATGAAAAGGGTATCTCACACGAATGGAAAGTTTAAATTTGTTTTTAAGTTAGTGAATACTGGCATTTTCTCTGTTTTCAAACAGTACTGTACTAACAGTTCATAAGAAAGTGCATTTTACTGATTTCTCATTTTACAAACTAGGCAATTTATCCTGCTGCTGAAAAATTAGACAGTAATACGTTTCGATGAGTAAGTGTATATAATAAATCATTATAGGCAACTTGCTTATGCAACTGTTTAAAACTCTTCGGCCTTTGATATGAAAATTCAGGAATTATGTTGCTAATGATTTATTTGAATCTACCAACTACAGTGGCTTCTTTCTTTTTCTCTGAATCAATTGAATTTTTTAGGATTATCTATCCTAAAGCTCTAGAAAGCTTTACAGTTTACACAGTTCCTATGTGAACTGAGGTTGGAAAAAACTTGCCTCTCACACTTTCTCATCAATCTTCTTATCTTACTTTTTTAATAATGTAACTTTCTTACTAGATTGAAGAAATGCTATAGACTTAGTATATTTCAAGTTTAGTGAAGCATTTGACAGAATACTATATGATGGGTTAATCAGCAAGCTGTTTAAGAGTTTAATTGTGTTGACTGTCACAATTAAGCAGGTACATAGATGATCCAAAAATCATGCTCAAAGAGTACATGTTAATGTTTCATCATCAGATAGGAAAGAGGAATTATGAAAGGTGCCAAAAGGATCAGTCCGGGCCCTTCACACAATATTTTAATTTATCATGTGGATACAGTATCAAAGATAGCAAAGGTTTATGTAATATTCAGATTAAATAAAAATTCTGATTCTTATTATCCTCAAAAGCACAACTAAAATTCAAAACAATGTTTATAGATAGAAAAAAAGAAACAGAATAAAGAGAATTAAATTTAACAAAGAATGGAATGGAATGGAATGGAATGGAATGGAATGGAATAGAATAGAATAGAATAGAATAGAATAGAATAGAATAGAATAGAATAGAATAGAATAGAATAGAATTGTTATTGGCCAAGTATGATTGGACACACAAGAAATTTGTCTTGGTGCATATGCTCTCAGTATACAAAAAATAAAAAAATACATTCATCAAGGTACAACACTTATACTTTTAAAATAATGAAAAATAATTGTTTCTTAATTTAGATTAGTTCTCATCAAAGGTCTGTGTACAGTTGTAAATACCTCACTTTTGGAATTGGAGATATTGAAACAGGTTTTCTGAAGGGTAATGAAGATGATTAGTGCACTAAAAATCATGTACAATGAAGAGAACATAAAAAGATGACTACACAGAAATATGATAAAACTTTCTAAATATCTGAAATTTATTTTTCATACAGCAGAAAATCAAAATTGTTTTTTTCTTTCCAAAATACCTTCATAGAATGGATGCAAATTAAAGATTTATAGCCCCACATCAATATTAGAATGGAGAAATTTGTAATAGTAAAAGCGATGTCCCATAGATTTGTGGAACTTTGTTTAATGGGTGCATTCAGATGGAAGCTAAACATTCACCTGGATTCAAAGCACTGAAACTGCCTCCATTGCTTTTTCACTTTGCTGGGGCTCGTGGGAGGAGCTGCTGACTGTGACTGGGGAGTGAAGAAGGTGAGCACAAAGGAAAAGCGGCCCATCATATAACTATAAATCAAAAATTGAACTATATATTCAGGGTTACTCCACTTGAGATTGTGATTTTATTCTATTTCAGAATGACTGGCAATGTAATATTTGTTTTGCAGCTGTCTTTCGCAGTACTCTTTTCAAATTTGGGTACTGCCCTCTTTGTAAACAAATTAGTAGTCTATGTGGACAGATTACTTATCTAGAATCTCAAATATGTGCTCTCCAAGCAGAAATTAGGTGCCCAATTCAGCCATTCCACTCTATTGAGCTGCCGTCCCATCAGTCCCCTCTTCCACAAGTTCCTGCAGGAGAAGGGCAGTATGGACAACCGTGGGATCTGGCAGGTTGAGAGCTGTGAATCATAAACACAAAGCTTTTGCAGTGTCCCAGGATAACAGATATAGTGCCCTTGCTGACCTTAATAGGGACACTAAAGTGACTGGTCAAGGTAGTTGTGATACTGATAACGCAAACAAGCAGGAGATCATGGTCCAAGATGAAGAACTTACTTCGAAAAGGGGAAAGTGTGAATCAGGTATTATACATTGGTCACACAAGAAGAGCACAGTATCCAAAAAGAGAAGCCACCTTCTGATTGGTGTTTCAATTGTAAGGGATGTAAATTTAGGAAAGGATATGGAGGTTTTGAAAGAGGTCAGGTGTCTGCCAAGTGCTACTGCCAGCAGAGACAAGAGGCATATTCTTAAAATAGTCAAGAATGCCAGCAAGGATTGTGATGTTGATGCTATTATACATCTTGGCACAAATGATCTGTCCCAAAAGGATGCACTTTCTGTGCAGAATGATTTCCAGAGCTTGGGGTATGAACTTAGTAGTATAGATTGTAGGCTTATCTTTTCAGAGGTTTTACCAGTATATAAGGAACAAAAAGGTAAAGGCAAGCATATAAGGGAGTTTAATGTGTGGCTAAAGGAGTGGTGTAAAAGGGAAGGCTTTGGTTTTATTAGTCATGATGTCTGCAACTGGTCCAATGAAAAACTATACAAAAGAGATGGATTGCATCCCTCAAAGAAAGGGACTGAGTTACTTAGCAATACATTCATAGATTTTCTGGAGAAACATTTAAACTGAACAGTGGGGACAGATAATTAATTGATACAGAACATTTCTGTCCCCAGCAATCCAAAATTAATACGGTTATCAATGCATGTAAATAAATGTCTGTGTGGATAAGATTATCAGCCCTGCTATCAAGCAAAACCAAGCATTTAATAGTGAATGCCATACCACGTGCACTAATCAAACAGGTGACAAGAAAGTAGGGGCAGTCATGCACAACACAGGTTATGTAGACGGTAAATACAAGGTCAATCAAAATGGACTCAAATGTCTATGCACCAATGCACAGAGTATGAGGAATAAACAGGGTGAATTAGAAATTCAAGTAAATGAGGGCAGTAAATGATATGATATTGTTGCCCTTACGGAAACTTGGTCTGATGAAACTGACAAATGGAACATACAGCTAAAGGGATATAAATTATTTAAAAGAAATAGACCAAATAAAAGAGGAGGTGGAGTTGCACTATATATAAGAAATAACTACATCTCTACAGAAATAGAGCACAACAATGATGAAAATTATCTTGAATGCATTTGGATCAATATTAAAGGAAGGGAAAATGATATCGCCATAGGCATATACTATAGGCCAACCAACCAAACAGAGGAAGTAGATGAACTTTTTGCTAGTCAGCTAACTAAGGTATGTAGGAAGCACATTACAGTAGTAATGGGGGTTTTAAGTACTCTGACATCAACTGGGAGACAAACTCTGCACCAAGTGGAAAATCCAACAGGTTCCTAACAAACCTAGCAGACAACTTTGTTTCCCAAAAAGTAGAGAAGGGAACAAGGGGATCAGCCATATTGGACTTAATTCTCACTAACAGTGATGAAATGATAGAAGGTGTTGAAGCTATAGGAATCTTGGGGGCAAGTGATCACTGTCAGGCCTGGAAACCATACTAGACTTTAGGGTTCCAGACACTGCCATATTTTTCCCCTGAGGGGAAGAAGGGGGGCTGAGGGTTATGGTAACATTCTTCAAGCGGTCAAGGTCGGATGGTGTTCACATCTGCAGGAAGAGTGGCAAGAAGATATTCGAATGAACTGGGAGAACGTGGGACCATGTGACCATCAAAGGGGTCAGGGGGGTGGGACTCTTGGGGTTTGTATAACTGGGAAAAGAATCCGGAAAATCAGTTTTTCAGCTTTTCAGTTTTGGAATTTCACTCATCGTGTGCCAGTTTCCTCATGCTAGTAAAGAACTCTGAAAAACAATGGCTTCTGAGGTTTTTTTATGCAGAAGAGGTTTTTCTGGAACCTTGACAATCACGCAAATTGGAATTCAACATTATGCAAACACAAGTAGTAGAAGAAAGTCAAACTAGAGTCTTGGACTTCAAGAGAGCTAATTTCAATAAACTCAGAGAGAGCTTGAGAAGGATTCCATGGATGAGAACCTTCAAGGAGAAAACAACTCAAGAAGCTTGGGAAATTTTGAAAAGTGAGATTATAAAAGCCCAGTCTAGCACAATACCAATGAGGAAGAAAAATAATAGATCTCAAAAGAAACCAGCATGGATGCATAAAGAACTACCTGACAAACTGAAAGACAAAAAGGACACATATAAAAAGTGGAAAGAGGGGCAAATAATTAAGGCAGAATATCAGCAAATAGCCCAAGCTTGTAAAGATGAAGTGAGAAAACCTAAGGCTCACAATGAACAAAGGCTAGCGACAAAAGTAAAAAATAACAAAAAAAGCTTCTTCCAACATGTTAAAAACAAGAAAAAAGTCAAAGAAACAATTGGCCCATTGCTGGGAGAAAGTGGCAAGCAGGTGACAAGCAACAGGGAGAAAGCAGATCTACTTAACTCATTTTTTGCATCTGTCTTTACACAAAAGGCAAAAACAATCCAACCTATCAAAAACAGCACCACAAAAAACAAATTAGGAACACAAGTTAAAATAGGGAAAAAAATGGTAAGTGAACATCTGTCTACCCTAGACGAGTTCAAATCACCAGGACCGGATGGATTACACCCCACGGTTCTGAAGGAACTGGCAGAAATCTCAGAACCACTGAACTATATCTTTCAAAGATCCTGGAGCACAGGGGAACTGCCAGAAGACTGGAAAAGAGCTGATGTAGTTCCCATCTTCAAAAAAGGAAAAAAAAACAGATCCAGGAAACTACAGACCTATCAGCCTAACCTCAATACAGGGAAGATTCTGGAAAAGATAATCAAGCAATGAATCACCAAATACCTAGAAGCAAACATAATAACCAAAAGCCCAACATGGGTTTGTCAAAAACATCATGCCAGACTAATCTTATTGCATTCTTTGACAAAGTGACAAAATTATTGGACCAGAGGAATGCTGTCGATATAATTTACTTGGACTTCAGTAAAGCATTTGATAAAGTAGATCATAACCTATTACTAGATAAAGTAGAAAAATGTGGGTTAGACAGCACCACCACCAGATGGATTCATAACTGGCTGACCAACCGCACTCAACGTGTAGTCCTCAATGGAACTACATCCACATGGAGGGAAGTATGCAGTGGAGTACCCCAAAGCTCTGTTTTAGGTCCAATACTCTTCAACATCTTCATCAATGACTTGGACGAGGGGATAGATGCGGAACTCATCAAATTTGCAGATGACACCAAGCTGGCAGGAATAGCCAACACTCCAGAAGATAGGCTCAAGATACAGAAAGACCTTGACAGACTTGAATATTGGGCACTATCTAACAAAATGAAATTCAACAGTGAAAAAAGTAAGGTTCTACATTTAGGCCAAAAAACTAAATGCACAGGTACCGGATATGTGGTACCTTGCTCAATAGTAGTAACTGTGGGAGGGATCTTGGAGTCCTAGTGGACAACCATTTAGATATGAGCCAGCAGTGTGCAGCAGCTGCCAAAAAAGCCAACACAGTTCTGGGCTGCATAAACAGAGGGATAGAATCAAGAACAGGTGAAGTGTTAATACCACTTTATAATGCCTTGGTAAGGTCACACTTGGAATACTGCATTCTGTTTTGGTCACCACAATGTAAAAAGGATGTTGAGACTCTAGAAAGAGTGCAGAGAAGACCAACAAAGATGATTAGGGGACTGGAGGCTAAAACATATGAAGAATGGTTGCAGGAACTCGGTATGCCTAGTTTAATGAAAAGAAGGACTAGGGGAGACATGATAGCAGTGTTCCAATATCTCAGGGGTTGCCACAAAGAAGAGGGAGTCAAACTATTTTCCAAAACACCTGAGGGTAGAACAAGAATCAATGGATGGAAACTAATCAAGGAGAGAAGCAACCTAGAACTAAGGAGAAATTTTCTAACAGTTAGAACAATTAATCAGTGGAACAACTTGCCTCCAGAAGTTGTAAATGCTTCAACACCAGAAATTTTTAAGAAAATGTTGGATAGCCATTTGTCTGCAATGGTGTAGGGTTTCCTGCCTGGGCAAGGGGTTGGACTAAAAGACCTCCAAGGTCCCTTCCAACTCTCATATTATTATTATTATTATTAAGCAGGCCTTTTCCGTGATTCTAAGTAGTTAATATGAACAATGGGCATAGTGGGGATGTTATGCATAACAAAGATAATTATGCCTTCAGGTTTCAGTACTTATGTTGGTAACATCTTCTATTTAGTTCATTATTGTTGTGTATTTGTAGGACCTTTTTATTTTTATTTTATTTATTTTGTCACAACAATATATGTAGGAATCATACAAAAGATTATATAGTATATAAACATATATGGGTAAATATAAGGAGGTATAAGCATATATATAGAAAGAAGAAATCTACACATAATGCACATCTACAGGTATCTAAGCACAAGGCTACTACTATTGAGACATGAATCATGAATGAAGATTGTTTCCCTTATATAAATTCATTTCAGATTGATATAAATTGTGTTTTAGGTGGGTTTCTGTCTTTGTGCATATTAATGTTTAGAAGCAGATCTTTTCACTGGTACATAACAGTGTTTTCTGTGTTTACACAAAATGTCTGATGAGAACTATTTTATTGACTAAGTGTGCATAGTGTAATAGACTGTGTCTTTATATATTTTCCTGCAAATGTTTACTTTCAGAGTTGCATTTCATAAGGTTTTGTTTTTACTTGAAAAGCAAGCAATCTTTTATAATGAAAAAGAAAACAAAATTAGTTTAACTCTCTCATAGAAGCTTCAAAACCCAGACCTATAGAAAAGCTATCAAACAACAAAGTTTATAGAGTGATTTTGGATTAGTTGTGTTCTTCATCCCAAAGTTATTTCAAATAGTTAACATACATGTAAACATAGTACTGCATTGTGAATCTCATGTATTTATATATATGGCCACTAGATGGAAACAATTTTATGGAATTTTAATTCTTTGCTGCCAACTAGCTGTTGTCTGGAGTTTGGCAGTCTAGATATGGAAGCTCTACTGTACTTTCATTTGCTGGTGTACAATTGTTGCATCAAAGATTCTAATCCAACACAGGAAGGTGCTAGTACATACCTTCTAACTTTTAATTATTCTTATCACATAATGCTATTAAAGAAAGTCGTGAAAAAAGACTAAAAATATCACTTTTATAACAATGTTAGAGACAGAGCTGCACTTATTCCAGCATATCCATTAAATTTAAAATGAATATGAAACTTCATTCCAGAAAACAAATTCCGGAAAAAAGCTACAAAACTCTGAATCGAATTGGTAGTATATGAATATTTATATATTTATGCCTTCAACACTCCCTACCTGTCATGAATAATCTTTCATCGGATTCAAAGGTACGACTTTAATAAAGCTCACCAGTAAAGTATTGCTTGATGCAGAAACAAGGTCTGACAAATAATATATATCCACTCTCTTAATTGTAGTTCTATGCTCTTCTAGAAATTGTGGGCAAAGTGATGATTCAATGTACTTTTTAATTGTTACAGAAACCTTGTATTCTTCAGATATAGGAAGGAGAAAAAGAAAAAAGTCAAAAACAACAGCCTTTCTCCTGCACAATTAATACCGCCCTCTGTTATTTAAAAAAAAAAAAAGAGTATTTATAAGTTGTGTTGTGAATTGTTTTAGGACTAATTGATCAATGCAAACATATTGTGTACCAACGTTTTCCAGCAACTGATTTTATCTCAAGGCTAACCATAATTCAGATGAAAACCTCAGATCAGTAGCAAAATCACAAAGACTTTATGAACTTTGCCATAGTAATTATTTATTTATTTTTCTTTCTTTCAATGAGCTTTGATTCTTGGAAACAGCTTGCAATTTTCTTGACAAGGTTTCTTCAGAGGCAATTCAAACTGGCTCTCAATTGCTCAATATTGTTGTTGATAATTCTACCTAAAGTATGTAAATATGCGTACTAATAAGGCTCACGCATGGGTTATACATATTCAGGTGGCAATTTTTATTTACTGACGTACAGTGTTGTTTATATTTGGCAGCCAAGTTCAAGATAAAGTCTGTAATAATGAAGCTAAAATGTATATATTTGGGGCAAATAACCAGGAAGTAAGAAGAATCAGATGCTTGGATAAATGGAAGTTAATAACAATAAGTGCACCAGAAAAGAAGGTGAATAGATAACTATTACTGATGACACTAAACATGAATTTATACGATCCAAGATGCTACATACAAACAATCCTGGCAAAACAAGTTCCCTTGAGCCAATTAAAACAAGTGAGCTACCATACCAAAAGCAAACTTTTTCTGAGTGTGGAGATGGATTCTAAGAAAATTCATATTTTATTCTCTCTCTTCCGGAGAATTTGCTTTAAGTTTTGAAACTGCCTAGAATTCATGCTTCTTGAATACAGGAGGTGAAAGATGCTTTGGAGCCAGATGATGCAACAGCAATGATTCAGCACCCACCACTTCATATTTGAAATGATTTGGTCTTCGTAATGGCCTGTCAAGCCCAATGAAAGCTTTGGTGGAAATAATCTAACCCAGGCTTTTCTCTAATAGTGTCTTTGGGGACCTCAGTTCCTGCCAGAAATTGGTTGAGAATTAAGGAAGTTGAACTCTAATGCATCTAAAGGTCATCCGGCTTGTGAAGGGCTGAATCATAAGCAATGAAATCATTTTAAATAACAATACTAATAAGTTATTTTGCTGCATGTGTTGTGATTTTTATAGTGACTTTTTAAACTGGTCATTTTAAGTGTTGTTTTCAGCTTTGTTTGTGCTATCCCACTTAAACTAAAGCCCCACTCTATTTAAGAATGGGAGGATCAGGAAAAATCTACCCCACATAGTTGTATCCTGGCAGAGCTTGTTATTGTTTTGCTTCTATGTCAAAGGGATGGCTGAAGTTTCAACCATTGTTAACCTCTCCCATGGTGTGCTAAGAAAAGGTCAGAGGCTCACATGTGGCTTGAAGCCTTGGGAATTGCTCTCAGTGTTCTGCCAGGGAAAGGAATGGCCCAAATGCTTTCTCTCATAAGTTCTAAGCCATAAACTGCATCCTATTTGATGAACTATGCCAAAAGTAGACCCAAGGGGATACTGGGACTTGGCTGATGGGAAAAATGAGTGCTTCCTATGGAAGCTACAGATGTTTTCCTGAGAATGAGAGAGAGAACATACATTTGTCAGAGCTTTTTCCTCCTACTATCCACTTTTAACTACCTGTTCTGACAAGGTTTCTATTGAACGAAGGAAAACTAGCAGACACTGTTTGTTAAAAATACAAAAAAATCAAAAAAAAAAATCCCATAACAAGAAAATCTTAAATGTATTGTGGCATTTCTTTGCTTTTTTCTTTTGGAACTTAAAACTTTTTAAATGTAAACTGGTACAAGTGCCCTACATCTCAAGATGAAACCATTGATTGTGAAATCATTTTGAAATTCACCCTAAAAAGCATGTAACGGTTGCTTAACATCTGAGTAACGTAGGAGATTTTCCTAACAATAATACATGTTTACAAACCTAGTGTTAGGAATAAATAGGAGAGGAGAAGATTTTCCAGGGTATATATATATATACATATATATATATAAAATGAACACAGTTGTGAATGTCTAGGAAAAAAATTCCATAATGAAGAGTTGGACAGTACTTTGGAATCAGCTAAAATATATAAAGGTGGAATGAATTATAAATACATGAAAAGGATGAATAAATGGTGACGCTGATGGAATTGAGAGAGATGGCGAAATTGACACAAAAAAAGTTTTTAACCAATTTTATTTATATTTAGAAACCACTTTTGGATTCTTTGTGAGAAACTGAAAGAAATTAAACTTTTGATTTTGGGATTTGTTAATTAGAATTATATTGGGTTTGGAAATAATGTATACTATTGTTAATTTTGAAGTAAGAATTTAATGTATTTTTATCTATACTATATGTGTACCAAAGAAAGATATAAGTCATTCTTTTTTGGTTCTTTTTTCTTTTTTCTTTTTGAACTTTTATCTTGATTTTTCCTTGATTTTCATTTTTCAAAAGAATTTTTCTTCTTGCTTATTTATCTTTTTTAAAAGGTTTTTTTTGTAAATTATTTTAATAAAGTTACATTAAAATATAGAAAAAATGGCTTGGATGAGTGTGAATTTATCCAGATTCATCAAGATGGTGTTATAAAAGCTGGTTGTGGGGAAAAAATGCAGAATACCCAAATCGCATCTAATTTTGTTCATTTTCCTCTTCTTTCCCTCCAATGCATTAAAATATACCAATCATTTTACACATATGAGTTTAGCATGCAAAATCTGCCTCAAGGTCACATATACTAGCTTGTGAGGACATTGAGATGTCATCTGAACTGGATAAAGATAACCAGATAGTAGTTGAGAGAAGGTAGTTAAGACTGATGGAGTGGAACTACCAGCAGGACACCTAGTAGACATGCAGATCAGCTACAAGTATCTTGGTAACTCAAAATTACATAGGAACCATGAGGAAGAGGCAAGAAGAATGGCAAAATCCAACAAAAGATAAGATGATGAGAATGAAATAAAATAACTTTTATTGTCATTTACCTGTATATCCTATGACATACATTTAAATGAAATATAGATGCCCCATTCTCAAAAAAAGGAATGCCACCCACCAAACATTGTCACCATCCCAAGGATAACAATAATATTATATTAGCAGCATCACCAAAAATATTAAGTTATACAAAAATAATACCAAAACGTATATTAATTGGAGACCATTTTGAATACATAATGGAAAAAAGAGTCTTAAGAGTTGTGGTGTAAGTTGCAGCTGGAATACTGTCACAACCAAGTAACTTGGCTGTCACAACCAAGTAATTGTATACAAGAACACTTGCATAGTATAATGATTAGGCATTCCCAAAACCACATGGGAGATTCCACACAATGTTGTGGGAATTTCAGGTCTAAGATCTCAAGGGATTTCCAGATACACATAGCAGGCAGGTACTGGCCAATCAACCAGTAGTAGACAAGCACCAGAAGACAGCAATGGTCATAATGTAATGGTCAAGTAACAGCAACATCAGAAAAAAGGAGTATGAGAAGCTGAAGAAGTAACAGAGTCTGAAGGAAGAACTACAGAAGATGGAGTTCAGAAATAAAAGTCAAAATGTTTCTAGTGGTGGAAAAAGCACTTGGGGCTGTAACTCCCAAGCTGGGAGGTTGACTTCAATCCAAAGTAGAAGACCAGAGATTGAGAAAGACACATATCTCATATAAGATTGAGAAGATTGTTGTTGTTGTTTTTTTGGTGTGGTGCATGGGGAGACTTGAAAACACAAGGATTAACCTTCTGGCATAATTCTAATTTAACTCTTGTATTTGAAATTCAATAGCAGTTTTTTTTTTTTTGTTTACATTTATATCCCGCCCTTCTCCGAAGACTCAGGGAGGCTTACAGCGTATAACGCAATAGTCTCATTCTATTTGTATATTTTTACAAAGTCAACTTATTGCCCCCCCAACAATCTGGGTCCTCATTTTACCTACCTTATAAAGGATGGAAGGCTGAGTCAACCTTGGGCCGGGCTTGAACCTGCAGTAATTGCAGGCTACTGTGTTCTAATAACAGGCTCTAACAGCCTGAGCTATTCCAGCCCTTGTTAGTTGAGTAACAAATTATTGTGATCAAATCACTTATGTAGTAACAAACCATATTCAAGTGTTTACACACACACACACACACACACACACACAAATATTCCTTGTCTTGCTAGAAAATATAAAATGGGTGCATTAGATGAGAAGGGTGAATTGTCAGTTTTGGGAGATTTTTTAATATATACCCCTCCTGTAGTACTTTAATGTTTACTCAATAAAACTCATTTTAGGCATTTTACCTGATTTTGAGATTTTTCTCTAAGAAATTTTAAATAAATAAATATTAAATAAAGTACTGTCTCCTGGCTGGCCACTGGGTGGCAACGCAGTCAGCAAACCAAAGTTTAAAATCATGGCTTAGCCGCAGAATGTGTGAGCTGATTCCAGCCAAAATAATGCAATCTAAATGATCTCTTTGCATTAACAGGCCTTATGAACACACATATCAGGACTGCTTCTGCTTTTATTTATTCTTAATTATTTTGCATGACACTGAGTCAGTTGCAAATACCTTAAATATTTCATTTTTTTCTCCCGAATACCACTAAAGAGACCTACACATATTGCATATGTCTTTTATGTAGAACATAATGGAACAGAACAATCAAAGCAGCCATGTATGAGATTAAGAATAAATGGTGTATCTAATGTAAAATTCCACCCAAGTTAGAAAACAGTCAAATAAATCATTTGTCTACTCACAGAAATTATATGACTGGCTTAGATAAAGTAGTAAATAACTATTCTCAGGCTTTCTGACTTCCAAGCATTTTGTGGTTTAACATGTCCTAGATGAAGAATTCCATACTTCAAAAGACATTATTCTCTCCATTTCTTTTCTAGAATTTCATTAATTCTGTCAATCTTCTTCTGAGTCTACCTATAAATCTTTTCCTGGATATTTTTTAGATTGATTTTTTTTCCCTCTTCTAGCAAAATGAAACAACTCTTGTTCTGAGTGGAGTCACTGTAAGAATTAAACCTTTAAACAAGATACCCTTTTGCACTGCATTATGAATCTTAGCAACCTTAGTATCCATGGTTAAATTGTCCAGAATGGAATGCAACTATGTACTTTTATGTTTGCACTCCTGTTTGCTACTTAAGGAAGTGTACTTTTTCCAACATGTGGAGAAACTGCATGTATTCTCTTAGCTGCGTGCATACTTTCTGCAATAATTCAATTGCTATTTGTTGTTCCACATCTTCTATTTCTCTTTTTCCCCCTCCTGTTTCTCTTGTCTACAAAATCCCATTGGGTTCTGGGAAAGAAAAACTCTACCTGGAGATCAAAGGTTCTTGGTATTCCACAGCCATTGTCTGCTGCACTGCAATGGATAGTGCTTAGTGCAGCTTAGAAGGAATGGTTGGATTCTTGATCCTGAGATCTATATTATTCTCTTGATAGTGGCTTTGCATAGCTCAGCTGACTTCAGAGTAAAGATTAGAGGTTGAGAACCACATCTTAGTACAGTGAAGTGTCACTGAAGCTATTCCGGTATACTACTATTAGAAACTCTAGACTTGCTATCATTATATTAGTTCTCTGTATTTTATATTCTCCTTAGTTTTAAAAATTTATATACCTGCATCTTCATATATAAAAGAATAACAGAGTTGGAAGAAACCTTGGAGGTCTTCTATTCCAAGCCCCTGTTCAACAGGAAATCCTATAACATTTCAGATAAATGGTTGTCCAATCTCTTCTTAAAAACCTCCAATGTTGGAGCACCTGCAACTTCTAAAGGCACGCCATTCCACTGATTAATTGTTCTAACAGTCAGGAAATTTTTTCTTAGTTCTCAGTTGGTTCTCTTCTTGATTAGTTTCCAGCATTTGCTTCTTATCCTGCCTTCAGGTGCTTTAGAAAATAGGTTGACCCCCTCTTTTTTGTGACAGTCCCTCAAATACTGGAATACTGTATCATGTCACCCTTAGTCCTTCTTTTCATTAAACTAGACAATGCAAGACCGAAACCGTGAGTCCTGTAATGCTGATCAAAACTGCTGCTTTTCATATCATTTCTAGTTTTGAATACATCTTAATAAGAGATTGCCATTCCATTAACTTAGTGAATTTAGAAGCTGGAAGGAGCAAGCTTAACCATGAGACAGATTCATTCCTAAACTCGTTCAAGCCCATTTCTTAAAACACCCCTAATCTGAAATCTGAAAGAGCCAAAGTTAGTTTTGTGGTACAGGTGACAATTACTTTGCTCAAATTTTCTAGCAATAAAAAAGTGCTAAAACCATCACTCTATTTTTTACTATTGTTGCATTATAATATTTTTCTTCATAAGATATTGTGGACCCCCTAAATTGTTGGGTACCACTACATAAATTACTAATTATTTTTTTTCTGGGGAAACGGGGTTAAATTTAATACAGCTGGATAGCTGAACAGCTGCTTTCATGATTTAAATAAAAACAAGCTGAAATCTTTGCTGTCAAATGGGTGATATATGACTTGTAATGGGATGTTTCCAACCTTTTCTTCCATATGGTTGCCTATGTTAGGAAATACACAGCCTCCACTCCAGCCAGGTTCCCAGAAAACATCTGGCTCCGATTCCTGCTCTGTTAGTTCCAACGTTGCCTCCCACAAACATAAAATGATTCATAGGGCAACATCCCTTTGCTCAAGGATCCAATTAGAAGCTTCATTGATAATTTTATCATGCGCCACAAGTACAGATATGGGAAAATGGAACACATTCAAAATGATTTTTCACATCTATCTGATTGTACAGTATCTGCACATGATAAATTTAATTTCAAGCAGTATTTCCATAGCTGATTTTGGAAGCCAACCAAGGTGTGGTAAATGTATTGTTAAGAGTTAATTGTCTATGTTATTGCTATTCAGTTTGTAATAAAATAAAATTAAAATAAGATTACCATTTTTCAGCAGTTCAATCTCAGCCAGTTATTATCCTGGCCCTGGAGTTGGCTTTCCAGGTTTTATTTGTTAGTGGAGAGAACCCAGACTCAGTGTAAATTCCCATCTGGGCAAAAAAAGACAAGAGCTTCTCAAACTTTCAGATTTCTGCCAGTCCCTCTTATAGTCTTCTACATTATTTCATACTGTTCTGGAAGGTCTCATCAAACTTTAAAAGCAGATTTTCAGACACACAGAAGGTTGCAGCATCATAGAAAATTAGCCAAAAAAAAAAAAGGCTTCTCCAGTTCCTTTCTACAATGGATTTATTCAGTCTGTGGATCATTATTTCTAATGGGAACATTGTAATTTTCTACAAAACTATTATTTCACATTGAATGGCCATCTATTAAATAATTAGATCAGTATTTCTCAGGCAATGAATACTACATCCAATTAATTCTAATTGTAGGAACAATTCTTGTTCCTTTTGATTATTCAGTAGATAGACATAAAATTGGAATATGTCCATGGGCCATGCCACCCTGCTTTATACATTCAAAAAGGATAATTTGCTGAGCAGCTAATCACATCCCAATCCTACCTGGTTGTAGATGTTGTAATACTGTCAGTATATTCATAGGAGTCTTTCATAAGCTTAGAGTGAACGCACATAAATCAAGTCCATTTTGTCCTTAGCACAGTCATTGATGAATAATGAGAAATTGAATGAGGTTTAACACAACTATCCTATGTGTCTCCTAAGAATTATCAGCAATTGATTTCAATGAGATTTATCCTCAAATAATTATACCTAACAAGAATGTGGAAACTTTTTTGGCCTTTGAATAACATTCTACAAGCTGCATTGCAAAAAAAAAAAAAAAGGTGGGAGAGTCAAATTGGATTTAATTTAATTTAAATTTAATTAAATCAATACAACTAATATAATTAGTCTATGTTTATTTCATTCTTTCCCTTTGTGCCCAATGAAAACTTATTAATTTATTGCAGTTTTTTAAAGAATATTCTTTTGGCAGGTTCCATGATCCTCTCTTGTATATGCCTGTAATCTTCACCTAGAGCCTGGCAATAAATCTGTCTCTAAAAATTGAATCTAGCAGTGGTGGAGTCAAGGGCAAGGCTCAAATAGGCAGATTGCTTTTACTGCAATTATAAGAAGTCTGATACAGAACTTTAAGAGCTCCTGCAGGTCAGAGCAATGAAACTTGTAGATATATCAACCAAGGATGAAATCCGATGTCTTGTTCTCCTGTCCTTCCTTAATGGGAATGGATTCTTACTGCTTTTTTCCTCATATTGGATGCAGAAAGCAAATGCATCTTATTTTGATAATAGGTCTGTCTGGCTAGAGGCTACAAGCTAAAAACAGCTTTTTGTTTCCAAAGCTGGCAGATTCTGTTCTGTTAAAGGTTTGGAGTAGTTATCCTTATGTTGATGGTCTTGCATGATACATTTACACTAGCACTGAAAGTTATTTGCATACTGATCTAATAGCGTATGACAAAATCAATCAATTGTTTGAAGGGAAGATAAATCGGGCTTTCTGCCATAAATAGCTAATTAGCATTCTTACCACTAGTCTTGTCATCTGGATCGAGTTAGTGGCCACATTCTTGGCATCTGAGATATATTCTGTATTTCTCTATTGTCTAACAATCATGAACTTGCATTGTTGTAACTCTACTCCAAACCTCTCCTCCTAGCCTTCCTTTTCATATTTTCCATTCTCCATGGTTTTGAGTTTTTCAATTCTACACCAAATTTCTCAGAGCTGACTTAAACCCATTATCTGTTTAATTTACGGTACTGTCCGGGTTTTATTGAAACAATTTAATTTTCCTTAAATTTTCCTTTATTTTCCTTAATATTAACCCTCCTTTCTCTCCTGCACTCACCACACAACTTGGTTCTTTTCTCCTATATCATTCTCCTTCTTTATTCCTATTTTCTTCTTTTTCCCATTAATCACCAATGTCTTTGGAGGAAGAATAAAAAATCAACTCTTCTTCAAAAGTGTTCTGAAAATATGCATGATCCCAAGAAGTGCTCATGAATGCTAACGCTTGACTAAAATGAGAATAAACTGCTTCATGTTCATAGGAGGCTTACATCTGACTAAACACAGACTGAGAGCACTTTTATGTAATGGTTAAGACATCAGTCTTGAAAACAGGGGACTTTGACAAGTACAGTCTTTGCGATGGGTGATCTTTGGTCAATCAATTTCTCTCAGCCCAATCCACCTCACAGGGTTGTTATTGTGCTGAAGGAAGAAGTATTAGATATATTTGCCACCTTGAGCTTATAAAAATAATAAAGGCAGGATATAAGCTAACAAACATACACTATGGAAAGGTGTCTTTGCACCTTTGAATTTCCTTTCCATGGTCCCCAAGTGGCTATTGCTGGCCAGATGCCCACAGACACTTTGTATAATCCTCATTACATTTCCTGTCTCATCTGTATTTTTTCATTTGTTGACAATTTTTTTTTTAAAAAAAGAGAAGGTGGCATACTACAAAGCAACTGCTAAACTCCACAATTATATTCAAAAGAAGAGACTCCAAAAATGTTTTCAGAAAGTATGAGCAGCTGTTTGGTGCACAGTTTGAAATCAAGTACTCAATAAACAGAATATCCTGCAGGATGGTGACAAAAAGTCAGAAAACAATTTAACACATTGTATTTGTAACTGGTTAGTTTCCACCATAGCCATTTTGGCCAAATCCTTAGTAGTCATTTTGTGAGCATGCCTACAACATGAATTTCCAAACAGGTCCATCCACTAAAAAGACGATGCAAGTTTTCTGTTTTATTATCTTGGAATGCTTCCCCCACACCTCAAAATCAATATATTAAGATTATGTCCACAACAGCAACTATCTTTTTCACTGCATCTACTTGGCTCATTAGGGTTTTTTTTGTGAAGAAGAATCAATGTTGCTGTCATCAATTACTGAATGTGAAGTGCAGCTTTTGCAATGCAACTTTAAAATACCAAAGAAGTAGATTTTATTTTATTCCCTGGATGAAGAGGTGACTAAGTAGAGTTAAGTAGTTTTCCCCCCAAATGCAAGGGCCTATTTAATACAAAGCAAAAGTCATTTATATGACAGTAATATTGCTGCCACTTATGAACTCAAATTATCCAGCTACATATTTCATATATTTAAATATTTTTTTTTATTTTCTTTCAAGCATATTCCTTCTGAAATTGTATTTTAAAACAATAATCTGAAGTTTAAACAAAAAACATTCCCCCAACGCACTTATAAATTTCATTATATGTGAAAGCAGGAACTTTTTTTAAAGAAAAAAAACTTATATAGGAGAATATTTTGTGAAGGAACTAGAATGCAAGGGCAATGGAAGGTGAAACTTTTGTTTATACTTTGTATGACCTATAAATCGGATTGTCACCCAGATGATACAAAATCCTTATTCTCAGTAGGAAAAGGGAATGAAGTGGGTGGACAACTATCTTACTGTTAAAGAAATCCTCATGGGATGGGTTCTAAATATTTGTAAAGAATTGGCATAACTATTCAGATCAATTTGTTTTTCATACTTGTTTTCAAATAATGGATCAAGAATTGCATTTGTTCTCCACCACCTCTTACAATCACACTTTTCTTCAGATTAATAGGAAAATCAAAAGCATATAACTGATTCCTAGTAGGTCCAGATGTGTTCGGACAAGTACCAGAATTCTGAGCCAACACGGCTGCTGAAATTTCAACACATCTGGAAGGCACAAGCTCAGAGTAGACTGTTCTACAAAGAACTCCTTTTCTAAACAAAGAGATTATTCTGAATGCTCAAAGCAGCAAAAGAAACATCATTCAGTAAGCTACTTATTAAGTGGCAAGACAACATGAAGAACATTTTCTATGTATTTGCCAGGAATTGAACTTGACCCCATGGCTGCTACTTGACTATCATATTCATATAGATGAATCTCTGTACAGAAAACAAAGTCCTTCATTTTAAAATAAGAGTGCATGGTGCATTTATTTCATTGTGTGATTCCAAAAACTTACCTAAAATGGAGAAGAGAATTTTCCATCAAAACCTATTCATAGAAGTGATTCAAGCAAGACCAGACTGGGTAGGGACAAAATCAATTTTTACCCCAATATATTTGTATTTGTAAGCCAAACAGAGTCTATGTTCTGGAGTGGGTGGCTATAATAAATTTAAATAAATAATAAGACTGGGTGAAATGATATATTGCTGCCACTTTCCAATCTGAGAAAGATGCTGGATATTCTATTCCACTCCGTAAATATCATCTCAATAGCTTGAAAAGCTAACAAGTTAGGGAAAAGCATCGCTTAAAAAGCATCGGAACTTTCAGAAAATGGTCTAAATATTAGGTATGGAAAGTGTTTATATCCTTTTTAGAGGATGTTTTGACTGTTACTCTCCACTATGCTAATTTTATAAGAATGTAATAATCAACTACTTTGTAAATATTCATAACTGGAGAATTTTTATTTGGGGGAATTGAATACAAGTCTAACAAACAGAAACAACAAAAAAGTCCTAAATTTTATAGTTACAGATGCACAATCATCTTACACCATTATTCCATTTAAGAGCAAAACAACTTGGTGAAATCTAGATCATTATTAATTCAAAATAACAGACATTTATTCCTGATGTGGGCTGGATGCCAAAGTCCATTCACAAATCCTTTTCTTCCACTGACAAGGAATAAAGTTAGATTATTCCTGACATTTTATACACATTTAATAATGTATAAAATGTAGACTGTACATTTAATACAGATTGCACATGAAAATCCATTATGAAGTAGACTGATCCTACATTGAACTAGTTCCATTGTGCTTTCCAATTCTAGCCTATAAAATGCAACTACTTTTCTAAACCTGCTGAGACTGACTTCTAATAAGTACTTACAGAATTTAAATAAAATTTAATTACACTTAATTTGAGTGAAATAAATGGGAAAAAATAGTAATGACTAAGTGGAACCTCAGTGAATTCCAAGATTGACTATGCTTCTTTATGACCCCAAAGTTATATGTCTTCTGCACATGTGATAATACACAGCTATAACACAAATGAAACCAACCTAAAGTTGGTTTTCAGATTTGGGAATTCTTCAAATCTTTGGCTAGTATGTTTGTTCACTGAAGGAACTCTAACACATTCATACCTGTTCTCAGGTCTTATCTTTCAGCTACCATAGCAAATCCTGTACAGGAATGCTGTTTCAGTACTATAGTTTCTTTCTTCCCACATAGTAGTGTAGATGAAGTGAGCAAATATGGACTTGACAAAATTCTGTCACTTTCCCCAGTTTCTTATATAGGAAATGAGCTAGAGCAATATGTGCAATTTTCTTCCTTCCCATTTTGTGTAAAGTAGAGAAGAAAAGCATGAGTTGTTCTGAGAGCTTCTGTCTCCGCATAAAGTAAGACTGTGGATAGGTTTCAAGGTGTTTTTGAGGGTGTGGAAAATGGAAATGATGGTTAAGAAATATGCTAAAATTATTAAAATAATAAATGAAGACTATAAATACTTCAAATCAATATGAAAATTAATCTATACAATTAATGTTATAAATGTTACACAAGAACTCATCCATTCAATGCTGATCAGCCAATACCCAATATTTTAAAATACAGGATTGATGAAACATATTTAAACTAGATAATATACATTAAACATGAAATAGATCTTCAGACATTCATCTTTTTAACCATTAATAGAAATTGTTTCCATTTAACATAAATGTACAGATGGATTCCAACCTTTGCAATTCAACTAAATGTTACATAATAGCTTTTGTTTTGCCAATCATTTCTATAACTATTCAGCCATAGAATCTGCATGCACAAAAGTTTTTCTGAATAATAGCCAATGTGTATGGGATTATTCATTTTTATACTTAAAATATGGAAAAGACTGATTCTCTTTACAATTCATCAAGACAACTTGACGGTACTCAGGATAACTCTAATTAATCTACCACGAAAAAGTTTACTAACAATTTAGTGCAAGGGATTTAAGTTAGGGGGACATTTCAAAAGATTGTTTTGACTAAATCTCCTTTTGATCAATTCCAGTTGCGTTATTAATCTTCTTATCCATGTCTGATGTCTATAATGATTCACTTTTTCCATCTCCTCACTTACAGGTAACTTGAAAACAGCTGAAGTAAAACAAAAGATATTCCATGTGGACCATCAAGATTTTGGAAATGTTCAAGATTGCTTCATTAATGAAGTTAAAATTTTCAACAGAGAATGTTCCTATCAAAAATAGGAGAGTACTTATTTCTTTGACTATACGTCCAAAGATTTATGGTGATAGAAATCACCATAGGGCAGGGAATAGGGAATAGGGCAGAATTCATTCTTGTATAAATGTCAAGAAAAAGTTTTGTCCCTTTTTTGAACAAAATCATGCAAAGGGTCCATCTACAAAGCTTTTTAAATAAAGCCAAAAATATTGACTAATATTACAATAACACACTTAACAGAATACTGATTCTCTTCCTCTCTCTTTTTCTCTTCCTCTCTTTCGCTCTTGGAACACATCTCGGTGTAAAAGTTGGACCAAGTTTATCTTCATTTTGCCAAGCCAATAGAAACTCAAAAATACTAGTAATTAAAATGTAATATAAAGACAAAACATAGCTTATTAAGAACAACTTCATAACTGATAAGCATATTAAAAACATGATTCTGAAGTAGCATCTATTTATTTTGGACTAAATAAATGTAAAATAAGAAAAAATAATGCAGCAATGGAACTTAAATATGAGTCTTGGACCAGAGGAACAGCAATTCTGTCTTCCCTTATAGAACAGTGTACTTCTTCTCAATAGATCATTATAAATCTATTGACCTAAGTCATTTTAATAATTGGAGCATCCAACAAACTCTAAAACCCTACAGTTCCAGAATAATGAATTCCCATGTTATGGGAACATATTATGATTCTGATGAGCTCAGAAATAATCCTTACAATACTTCCTGAATTGTTGTCTCAATATAATAATATATGGCAGCAATAGTTTCTGACAAAAGTAGTGCGGTTTAAACAAACCAGGTTTCCACTGTTCTCAGTGGGAAAGAACACTGATTACTTTAAATTGTGTCAAACTCAGGAACATACCTCTAAAGAATCGTACCAATTTCGTTTGTCTGCTGATGTTAAATTGCTATTCCTGTTACCACTTCTGCAATCTCGCAATACATAGATGAAAGGTAGAGATTCAGCTATGATGTTTTTCTACTATGAACTGGATTCAAAATGATAATACATTAATGGAAGCTTAATTCAAGGCATGGTTCTTCAAAACTGTTGCTGGAAAAAGTCATTCTGTATCTTTACAAAGCAGTCAAACTAAAGCTAAAAATGGAATAAAATGATGTTCCATGCTAACAGTATTCTAAAAAATTACCAAGAAAGCAGATGTGTTTTGATGGTGGGAAATACTTAAGTATCACTAGAACATCAGAAAAGAGCCACTTTGGTATGATGGTTAATGCAATACGCTAGAAACTGGGAGACTGTGAGTTTTAGTCTTGCCTTAGACCAAAAACAAGCTGGAAGACTTTAAGCCAGTCATTCTGTCTCATCCCTAGAAAGAAGGCAATGGCAAACTACTTTCAAAAATTTGCCAAGGAAACTGCTGACCTCATCCTGATAGTTTCCTGGAGTCAAGACTGATTCAAATGCATGTGCATGCATCAGACACACAAGCAGTAGCTATACAGGAGTCAGTAACATTTTCTAACTGTTGGTTTCCTTCTATAATTTCATAAAATATTGTGAGTGCTAAAGTTAAAAATGAACATCTATGAAATTTAACTTTCTCATTACACTGGTGTCACTTGTAGTTTTTTAAAAAATATTTTAACAGTTTATTATTTTAATTAATTTTAATTATTTACTACTACTGTTTTTTAAAACAACTGGGTATCCAGTACATTTCATTCAGTGTGTACAGATTAATATAAATCTGTTGTATAATAGCAAAGTTATATAACATTAATATTA
Source organism: Ahaetulla prasina (assembly GCF_028640845.1). Taxonomy (NCBI): domain Eukaryota; kingdom Metazoa; phylum Chordata; class Lepidosauria; order Squamata; family Colubridae; genus Ahaetulla; species Ahaetulla prasina. Next base: position 109,406,054 of record NC_080542.1, on the reverse strand, counting down.
TATAGTGTTAGTATTATATACAGAGTTCTTCCTCATTTGTACATGCAATTTTCCTATATAACATCCTTAGTTATACTAGTCTTTAAAAGCAGCATTTTCCTATTTCAGCTGGTAGCTGAAACCCAACAAAGTTACAAGGTGTACAAAAAAGTGCACATTAGTGCAACAATGGATGGGTAAATATGGCTTGGCAATTGTGGAAATGAACAGAGCAATACTTCTAGAAAGTTCTGCCCTGTAGACCATTTATTTTTTTAAAAAAATCAACTATGAATAACAATTATTAACAACTAACTAAGTTAACATAAATTCAAGATTCATAGACAAAGATACAGAAAATACAAACCAAATCTATTTAAAAATAGTCCCATAAAGTATTTGTGTCAAACTTGCTGGGAAGACCTTGGCAGTAATTCCCGAGTATCTGATCCAATATGGCTTTACAGGCTATATAACTGAACTGAGCTTAAGACTGACAGACATACAACTTGGCATGCTAAATAACAGTGTTATTTGGGGAAGAAGGAAGAATTCATGAAACATGTGATTATTCTCTGTGTAAAGGTGCAGTTCCTTTTTAAAGTCTCTTTTAAATTAATAACAGCCCATCTTTCTTTCATGCTTTAACAGATTTTGGATCCTAGACATCTTAAGCTAAATCTAAGTGGATTGTTGACATTACAGACTATTCTACTTCAGCGTCTTTTGCTCTTAGCTTCCAAATCAGCTTTGTTTGCTATCTTTCTCCTATTGACTCTTAAAGACTTTATGCTGTGCTGTGCTGTGTTGTGCTGTGCTGTGCTGTGCTGTGCTGTGCTGTGCTGTGCTGGTAGTCACAAGAATGGGGCTAGGCAGTTCAGTTGGAAGTATTTACTTTATAACCACTCATCCTGGATTATGTATTACAACAATATGAAAAGTATGATTGGAGACGAGATCAGTGGGCAGCCATGTTGCACAAAGGAGGCTAGGAACCAGTTGATTAAGTTTTTCTTAAGTTTTCCTTACAAATCTCTGTGACCAGTATAATGCATATTCATAAAGTTATACCAGACATTATTTTGGGCTTTGGATCTTTCAAAAAGGCTGGGATTGCTACTGGATAATCATAATTTCGGGAAAGCAAGAAACAAGCAAAGAAAAAAGAACTGCTTGGACATTTTGAAAGCTGCTTTTTTGCCACCTTGAAAAATGGAGAGGTTTGGTTTAAGACAGAGGCAAGATTTAACTAGCTGAACTGAATTAGACTTTGTTCACAAATAAAAAAAGACTTTTGAAATATCAATTATTTAGAAGGAATGTCCTAGCATAAAAATATCCTTCTGGGATCATTTCACCTTGGGGAGATATCCAAATACAGATACATACTTTCAGACAGAAGTATTAGCCTGGGGTTTTGTTCCTGATAGAGCATCTTTTTATAATAAACTGCACGCTTATATATTAGGATTAAAGAGTAATCCTAATATAACTAATTAAGTTTACAAGATGTTTTCATGAGTAATTAGTATAGTACAGACAATGAAAGAACAGTTTATCTAATATAATAAAACCTTTCAAAATATTCTGATCAATATACAGTAGCACTGTAAATATATATTTATGCTATATACAAATGTAAATTATATTTATATATATTCACACAATATTTGTATGCATGCATGCTTTTATTGAGTAAAAATCTGTTTGTTTGTTTGTTTGTTTGTTTGTTTGTTTGTTTTTGCTTTATTTACAATTTTCATGCTTGTTTTCTGCTAAATAGAGCAGACTAGCTAAAATAACTGACAAATTTATTTGGATGTAAGTCGTAATTTCCTATTCAAAAACATTTCTTACAGTTAGTTTTCAACTCTGAAAAGAAATAGATCAAATCCGTTGATCAAATCAAAGTTTGCCTAATATGAAATAAATAACCTAAATAAATACATGAAAGATAAATATAGTAAAACTACAGTAAGTTTATTTTGAGAAAATATTGCTCTGTATAATAGCACAGATCCCAGTAATAAAGTGCTTTATTCCAAGCCACTCAGGGGCACATAAAACAAACTTGTTTCTGCCAATAAATATTCAGAGCCCTAACCCTTTTAGAATAGAATAGAATATAATTTTTTATTGGCCAAGTGTGATTGGACACACAAGGAATTTGTCTTTGTGCAAATGCTTTCAGTGCACATAAAAGAAAAGATACGTTCATCAAGAATCATAAGATGCAACGTGTAATGATAGTCATAGGGTACAAATAAGCAATCAGGAAACAATATCAATATAAATCGTAAGAACACAAGCATCAAGGTTACAGTAATACAGTCATAAGTGGAATGAGATGGGTGGTGGGAACAATGAGAAGATTAATAGTAGTGCAGATTGGTAAATAGTTTGACAGTGTTGAGGGAATTATTTGTTTAGCAGAGTGATGGCATTCGGGAAGAAACTGTTCTTGTGTCTAATTGTTCTGGTGTGCAGTGCTCTGTAGTGTCATTTTGAGGGTAGGAGTTGAAACAGTTTATGTCCAGGATATGAGGGGATCTGTAAATATTTTCACAGCCCTCTTTTTGACTCGTGCAGTATACAGGTCCTCAATGGAAGGCAGGTTGGTAGCAATTATTTTTATTATAATGCAGTAAGAAAGGGGAGGAATTTTGATCATATGGTTGCAGATGCAATTTTTATTTTTTGATCCCTTCCTCTCTGATTAATGCCCCAGTTAGATGCTGACATACAAGAGTGCCAATTCCTGATTATTCCTGTAGGGTCTTACCTGTTTTTGGAAGAAAGTCTTTTGGACACAGCTGAACCTGCCCTAATCATCAAAATCAGGGCTACGAAAAGTAAGACAGGCTATCATAGTCTATGTGGCCACCATAGTCCGCATTCCTTTCGGCCTTTTTTTTTCTTTTCAAAGTTGTGAAAAAATTAAGGGGCTTAAGATTCTTCAGATTTCAGGTCTGCTTCAGTTACTCCTTCTCTCGGCTTTCATGGACAGATCAAAAAGCCAAAAAAGTATTGGAACACTGACATCCTAGTGAAAACCAGTGCAATATAAAAACTAGACAACTGGGTCAACAGAATTCTTAGTCAATTTACCAGGGAATATCAAATCACTAAAGAACAGTGGCAGAGGAAAAGTAGTGGACCTTTTCCCCAGGCCACTATAGATGCTCCACAACACACAACCAGACATACTTCTCTGTGTCGTTACCAGAGACTCCATCACTAATTCATTAAAGAATTGACAAAAAAGCTTGAACACCTCACAGATGGAAACAAATACTCTTATCAATTCCCAACTATAGTGCCACCGAAGAATCAAAGACTGACAAAAGATGAAAATTAAATCATGGTCTCATTTGATGTCACAGCCACTTCACATCACTTCACATCCATAGATCAGAATTAGCAAAGGAACCTATGACAGCACTCCTACACATCTCACCCAGCCTAGCCAAATACACCAGTAGCCACATACTTTCGGTTCAGTAGACAAATATATCAACAAATCAAAGCAATACCCACGAGATCACTTTAAGGATTCAAAGAAGAAACCATGCAATGCAATGCCTAGAATTTATAGCACTCCTATGCATACTCCCACTCATACTCAATGAGTTGTTTTTAATGGCACTTTATCTACATGGTGGGAAGTAAGCAGTGAGATACACCACAAGGTTCCTTCTACGGCCCAGTATCAATATCTTCATAAATGCCTTAGATGAGAAACAGAAGGGGATTTCATCAAATTTGCAGATGACACTAAGCTGGCAGGAACAGCCAACATCCCAGAAGACAAGTTCAGGATCCAAAAAGATATTGATAGACTTAAACAACGGCCCCTATCCAAACACATGAAATTTAATGTGGGGAAAAGCAAGGTTTTACACTTAGGCCTTATAAAGCCTTAGTGAGATCACACCTGGAATACTGCACCCAGTTTTGGTCACCACATTACAAAAAAGATGTTGACATTTTGGAAAAAGTGCAAAAAAGAGCAGCTAAGATTATTAAAAGCCTAAAAATTAAAACATATATAGAACAGTTGCAGGATTTGGCTAGTTTAGAGAAAATAAGGACTAGGTGAAATATGACAGTAGTAGCTGCCACAAAGAGGAAGGGGGTCAACTTATTTTCCAAAGCACCAGAGGGCAGGACAAGAAACAATGGATGGAAAATAATCAAGGAGAAAAGCAACCTGGTATTAATGAGAAACTTCCTAACATTGAGAACACTTAACCAGTAGAACAACTTAATAACAATAATAATAACAACGGAGGTGGAAGGGACTTTGGAAGTCTTCTAGTCCAACCCCCTGCCCAGGCAGGAAACCCTACACTATTTCAGACAAATGGCTATCCAACATTTTCTTAAAAATGTCCAGTGTTGGAGCATTCACAACTTCTGAAAGTTGTTCCACTGATTAATTGTTCTAACTGTCACGAAATTTCTCCTTAGTTCTAAGTTGCTTCTCTCCTTGATTAGTTTCCACCCATTGCTTCTTGTTCTACCCTCAGGTGCTTTGGAGAATAGCTTGACTCCCTCTTCTTTGTGGCAACCCCTGAGATATTGGAACACTGCTATCATGTCTCCCCTAATCCTTCTTTGGACTTGCCATCAGAAGTTGTGGGTGCTTCATCACTGGAGGCTTTTAAGAAGAGGCTGGTCAGTCACTTGTCTGAAAAGGCATACAACCCAAAGTATGGATTCAGTACATAGATGATATATTTGTCATAATAAAAAGGACCAACAAGAGAACACGCACAACTATCAACAAAAGAATAAAAATCACATGGGAAGAAGAAACCAATCAGATTGAGCATGTCTAGTGAACTCTTGTTTATTAAAAGGGGAACAAAAGTTTTCTCCCACATGTGAATGTTCTGACCTTTACATGTGAATGTTCTGACCTTTACATACTGCTAAACCATTTTACTTCCATCCTTGGTCCTAAAGTTTGAGACTGCAATTCAACAACTGGCAGACTATTTCTCCAAATACTAGAATTTCTAATGCCTATTATTTGTATTTTTCATATATTTTTAATTCACCATCCCAAGTATGATGAATATAGCTGGCTTTCTTTAGTCAGAAGTGAGAAGCTCATGGCATCTAAACTTGCTGCAATTTTCAACATCACTGCTGCTGCTCATACTGGCTGAAAAGGCTAGAACCTGCAGCAGCTTGAGGGCAGAGATTTTCCATTCTGACTGTAGATTATATGCACATTTTACCTAAATGTGTTTATCCCAAGGGAGGAAAAAATGCTGGGGATGTTCTGGAATGATTGCAAGTATACATTATATTAATTGGACCAAACAATTACTTTTGTAAAAGATTCACAAATTGAAGCAATTGCTTAGATAATGCAGCAGTTATGTAATACATGTACGTATCATCTCGGAGTGTTGGTTCATTAATAGTGTATCAGAGAGTATGGTGTGACAGAAACTATGCTGGAAAAACACATGCATGCACTCCCACACAGGAGCTGTAATTCCACCACAGGTTAAGAATAATTTCCAGACAAGTTATGATTGCCAGTATGGTTATACTAAAGAACTGGATCTTGGTTTCTTGATTTTAGAAATTTATAGAGCCATATGTAGTCTTTTGGGTTGAAAACATAAATCATGTACTGCTGTGAAATAAGTCATCACTCATCAGTACATTTCATACTAATGCTATCATTGCATTCTCTCTGGGTAATTTGCTCAGGAGCAGCAGCTGCTGAGATCTGATACAGTATGGAGGCCTCTAAGCATCTTGGCTCAATGTGAACTGAGCAGGTTTGGTTTTCATTTTAAACATTGGTCTGCTGAATACTTTAAGAATCACTAAAATAAGTCTTAACTTCAGACTTCTTATACTGATAAAAGTGGTCTGACATGGAAAGGAAGGCCTGAATTGCTTCTAATATTTCTTGGGGATAAACTCTTTTTAGATTGATACAAAGAGCTACGTATAGATTTCTATGTACATGTGAAAACTAGTTGCTCATCCTTTACTAGAATACCCTTGTGCCTTATGTAAGACATTGCTTTGCGCAACAAAAGAAGGCAGAGCAGCATGGATTTGGTGTGCAGAGACTACAAATAGAAATTTACTAAGTATTTATATTCCATCTTCTTTCCGGGAAATATGTGGCAGATGGATGTTTGGAGGGAATTTCCTTCATTTTATTTTCACAAGGACCATCCTCTGAGATTAAACAGGCTGAGAGACAACAATTGGCCAAAATCATCCCAAAAATTCCACCACTATATGGAGACTTGAAATTGAAATCATACCTAATCCAACAAATAATTTACTCAATTGGCATACCAATTGGTATACCTTGGTTCCACATGGGACTTATATGGAATCTAATCATGTTCCCTTTCATAGGATATACCTATCACTTCAGACTTTTTGATTAATGTCCCCCAAATGATCTAGTTTTAATGGAATCCTATTTAGCAGAGTTCCCATAATTCCATTGGAACATCCCCACAAAATAGTAAACTACTACATACTCTAGGCCAGTGTTTCTCAAGCTCAGCAACTTTAAGATATGTGAACTTCAAATTCTAGAATTCCCTGCCAGCATGTGTACTAAAGTTGCTGATATTAAGAAATACTAGCCTAAGTAATTTATGTCATCTGCAAAATTATTGGATTTAACTGGCATCCAGAAGTAATGCTGATTCATGAAATGAGATTTTATTGTAAGATAATACTAAGGAAGATAAAAAACTTCCCCTAACTACATCAAAACATTTCTTAAATACCCTCCCTCTATGATATTTGAGTGAGGAGAGACAACTATTTGGAATTATGATACTGGCACTAAAACCTTCCATTAAACTTGATGTTTATTTTCAAACATGATTATGTTGGCCCAAGTGGAATCAGGAGATTGAATTGACTGATGTTACGGTATATAATCAACAAAAAAGTGTTATTAAATTTGAAGATCTTCTATTTGCAAAAGTGCATATCTAATTTAATCCAATTCCCAGATTTTAATTAGTATCAAATATAAATTGCATTTATTTTACAAACCACAGACTAGAATATAAATGCCAAATACTTGTATGCCCCCTTTCCCACAATTTGAATAAAACAAAGTGAGGCAATAATTTTTTTTTCGGAAAATGGAACAAAAACCATTCTTGCTTAAAATTATTCTTTAAATCTTTTGATTGTCCAATTCCCCATATTTACAGTAATGGCCACAATTGTGGAAACCTTTTGGGGAAAGTATATTTTTGAGGTTTGATGGATAATAACACTACTTTTTTTTTGGAATAGGAGCATAAAATTACATATCACTGGAAAGATAATTTAATCAAGAATGTAATGCTTTTCAACCTTTATTTGAGAGATAAAAATGGGGTCGAATTCTAGATTTTAGCCAAATTCCTGCAGTCTGCACCGAATAGTCCTTGCACTCAACTTCACATTGCATTGCACCATTTCATCTTTTATATACCCAGATGATTTTCTTCCGTCACATAGGCACAGTCTTAATTCTTCTAATTATTCTTCTTAATTCTTCTATCATCACTTGCTGTTGTGCATCTTTCCCTGCCTTTACCACTATGGTTCTGTAGTGACTGAATCTCCTTATACCTCTTCAAAAACTTAAAAATGCTACCTTTGGTTTAGTTTCCACCAATTTTTCTTCTAATTTTTTTATAACTGTAGCCTTGTTCACTTAATAATACTATTTTATATCGTTTTCTGGGTGACCAGTCAACTCTTTGCACCATTACTTTAATTTTATTATGTTTTACAAGCTCACTAAATGAAAGAACACAAAAAAACCCAACCAATTGATAGCGATCACATAACACACTGACAAATGTTCTCCTCTCAGCTTCAATACATGACATCAATAACTGAATTCTACTGTGATCTGATTGGCTCATTGCCAAAACAAGATGACACCTGATTGGCTCTCTAAACACTCATGCTCATTGGCTACAATCAGATGAAGGAAAGCTACCTGATATCAACCTAAGCAAATTGTGCTTCCTTTTTTTGGTTATTTGGCTATAACCTTTCATAGAATATAGATAATTGAACAAACTTTGTTGCATTACACTCTTGATTAAATTATCTTTCCACTGATATATAATTTTATGGTACTACTCCAAAGAAAGTGGTGTTATTAGCCATCAAATCTCAAAAATTTTCGCAAAAGATTTCCACAATTTTGGCCACTACTGTACTTTTATTTTGTATGGTTAGATTTTTGCTCAGTTACTTTCTGACAGATATGTTGGTGGCTTTATTCCATGAAATACAATTTATTTCCATCGAAAGTAGGAGGTCTAGATTTTGGCAGGCTTGTTACTGATTAATTACAACTTCATTCAAATATTTTAAAAAACAATAGGAAAAAATTAAATTCTTAAAGAGTGCACACTGCTTGTGATTCTATAGCTTGTATTATACAAAATACGTTGTATCAGTTGAAGTCTTAAATATCTTAAAGATAATATAGATTATATATATATATATTTGTTTTCTGAGGTTTTCGCGGGTGTTTGTATGTAGATCTTTGGTTATTCGGGTTTTCTCCCGCATAAAATTGGAAGTGTCTTGGTGAAGTTTCAACGAAGTCTCATTTGTCATCTTCAGGCTTCAGGTTCGTGCTGAAGCCTGAAGATGCATTGCTGTATTTGCATTGCTTCAGCTTTGTGCTGAAGCCTGAAGATGCATTGCTGTATCTGCATTGCTCCCAGAAGCACGAAGCTGAAGCCTGAAGATGACAAATGAGACTTCGTCCATCCAATCAGAACACGGCCAAGCTCCCAACCAATCAGTTCAAACCCCCACTAGCCATTAAAAGGAAGAAACAGCTGCGATCACACATTGCTCCTAGAAGCACGAAGCAGTAAACACCAGCATGAAGATGACGAATGAGACTTCGTCAAAACGTCACCAAGACACTTCCAATTTTACACGGGAGAAAACCCGAACAACCAAAGACCTACATACATACATACATACATACATACATACATACATACATACATACATATATATATATATATATATATATATATATATATATAAATTATATTATATATAAAACATTATACAACAAACGTAGGATTCTACAACCTATTGCAAAGGCCCATACTGTAAATATTCAGAGGCATCAAAGTATAAAATATGTCAGTTACATGGTAATAAGCTACATGGTAACAAGGAAAATATTAAATGTGCACCAGCTTTTTATAAGGATCATCTAGAACTCAATATATTTGCTTGTTCAAAGTTAGAATAAAATAACAATCAGATGCCATCACCTGAATTAGTGCTACCAATTTCTGATATCACTATGGAAATCCAAATTATTGGATTTCACAGTAAAATGAAGTTAATTTAACATAAAAGCAAAACCATTATCTCAGATACATTTGTCAACTTTATTGATATTATATAATCAACTATATTGCGTGCCATGATATTTAATTTTGAATTATGTAGTACTGAATTGTGGTGCAGTAAAAAATATCTGAAGGTTATGGGTTAGGGTTGATCCAAAGAGAAATGTGCTTTTCGGGCTTTCTAGTGTAAAACCTTTCTGCACTAGAATTAGATTTGCCATAAAATTCATTTCTGTATCTGTTATGTTGAGAAATAACCAGTGTAGATTACAAGCATGCATATGCTAAGCATATGCAGTACTAAAATACAAGCATTGAATAAGCCAGATTGCCATGATTTAATGAAGTTCTACAACAGAAGTTTAGTATTCATTCCCTTAAGCATTGCATTGGTATAATAATCCAGAATGTCACATCACACTGTTAAAATATGATTTTATTTATCACATATAAACTAAAACCATTATTTAGGAGCCTCAATAACTGGGTTCTGATCAAAACCTGCTTACATGATATATTCTAACCTTAATAACTCTTCACTGAGAATGTGTTTTAAACTGAGGTAACAATCAAAATAGTGTAACAGTACAAAACAATATGAGTAATCATACAGCAGTTCAGTTGTTGGGTTGACTGCAATGCTTCTTGTCCAGAGATGCCCAAGAAATAAAAACATGATAGTGGCCAATCCTTGGGAACTCCATTACAGCTATTTGTCATTGGTACTGCTTAATTTTAAGGTTCCCTTAAATGTCCTGAAATGAGCCACCTTGTACATTTGGATGGGAGGACAAACTGGTTTATTGTTTCAGAATTTGTCCCAAAACAAAAACAAAAAAAGTTACTTATTCCTAAATTCCATTTTGCTTTAAATAGACTCTTGCTTTCTCTTTAGAAAGAGAAAATGTAAAATGCATAGAATCTTCATCACCACACCCAAAAATAAAATTTCTTGCCTAACAGGTTCAGTAAAGAACTTCATCTCTATCATTATTCTTTGGCAACTTTTCTTAAAAGAACAAAATTCAGTCTTGGGAAGCTGTTGATTGCCTCAACCAATGACTAAAACAAAGGAATTAGTGTTGTCATTTAGTAACTTTGGCAGTTTTTAAAATATACTTCCCTCTTTTTTCTTTCCAGTATATTTCCAAAGAGACTGGGCAACTGCATTACATATTTTAAAAGCTCAGTCACTCTTTATTTTATTTTGGGACTGTATATTATGAAGATTTCTTCCTAGAGTTCCTAATAATAGGTAAACAACATGGTAACCACAAGAGAAAGAAAGAATATTTAGCACTGGCTGGATTCAGACTTGTCATATTTAGAATAGATCCCATGATAAATTTAAGTCACATTTGATTCATAGGGTCTACTTTAAGTATAATGAAATCTGGATCCATCCTCCCACAAACATTTAACTGGCAGCAATAATATAAATTATTTTTCATTCTTTTCATCTGAGGAGAAATCTGCAAACTTTGCTGTCATATTTACAGCAAGCAACTCTCAATCTTGACTTTCATGACTAGCTTATGGTGTTCTGAAAAATGTTCTTTTTTATTTAGATCATGGTAAATAGTATAATTTTCATAGCTTGGGTGAAGTAACTTTCATTTATCTTACTTATGAGAAAGCCAAAAGGCATCAGTGTCCTGTTTCTCATTGTATCCAAATTTTTGTAAGTTCCCTTACTTTCTATATTTCTGCTAAGTATAAAAACACCAACTCTCCAGAAGAAATTTAAAAAGAATTTCAAAATATCCTAAAAATGAGATAAAGAAACAAGCCTTTGTTGCAAAGGATTTTTTTTTATTTGAGTTGCAGTGATAAACATGCTTCTATTGAATTGTAAAAAAAGTATCCATGACAAAGAATCAGAATATAATTGATAGATATTTATTGATAGATCTTGTGTCTCTTCAGCCCCACCCCTCCCCACCTGCCACCCCCAAATTGGAAACCCTGCTGTAATGTATTTTGAACTTTGAGAGGGAATTTTGGGCAGGAAAATTGCACGTTGCTGATTGGTTGAAGCCTCAACCAAAAGAGTATTTAAAGAGGGGTTTTTGCTGGTTGCTCTTCGCTGGGTCACAATAAACTAAAGAGCTGTTGTCACTCATGGGTCTCCTGCCTCTTCATTGCCCGAACTTAACATTGGCGACGAAGGTGGGATGTTGAGGCAGTGAGATCGAAAGAAAGAGCTGAAGGAACCAGGAATTCAAAAAACCCAGCCAGTTTGCGAAGGCGGAAAATAGCGATGTCCAGCTACACGCCGCCAGCGCCATTCGACCCAGCCAAGGAGAAATGGGGGTCGTACATGGCTCGCTTCGAGTGTTTCCTCGAAGCGAACGAACTACAGGGAGTCTCGGACAATCGGAAGCGAGCATACTTCCTGAGCCACTGCAGTCCAGAGGTCTTCGATACGGCGGAGTCACTCTCAGAGCCAACGCCGGTACAATCGGTACCGTGGCCGACACTACAAACAACACTTCGAGCGCACTACGCACCGGTACCCTCAAAGTTCGTCCAACATTTCGAATTGAGGCAACGGGTACAGCGAGAAGGCGAATCAATAAGTGTGTACATGGCCGCATTGAGGAAAGCCGCAAACCACTGCGAGTACAGAGATTTGGAGGATTCCTTACTCGAACAGCTCATTTGTGGGGTCAGAGACATCAGACTACAAAGGCGGCTGCTGTCTAAAAGCAACCTGACTCTAGCGATAGCCCTGGACGAAGCCAGAGCTCATGAAATGTCCACCAAGGCGGCGGAGACCTTGCAAAAGCCAAACGCGCAGGGTGCCGGGACAAAGACTACACCGGTCCACAGTGAGGAAGTCACGTGAAAATGTGTTGGAACTGTTGCATGTGGGCCACCCAGGGATTGTGCGGATGAAGAGTTTAGCGAGGAGTTATGTATGGTGGCCCTTAATGGATAAGGACATCAGCAACAGGGTAGGGAAATGCCAATCCTGCCAAGAGTCGAGGTCACTACCCCCTACAGCCCCAGTTAGAGAGTGGGAGAAACCCCAGGGGCCTTGGTCCAGGATTCACATAGATTTTGCGGGGCCGTTCCATGGGCAGACCTTTTTAATTGTGGTAGATGCCTACTCAAAATGGTTAGAAATAATCCTCATGAAAAGCACAATGGCCGAAGCAGTAATCACAGTCCTAAGGCATCTATTTGTAACACACGGCCTACCCGACACCCTAGTCTCTGACAACGGCCCGCAATTCACGGCAAATCAGTTTGAGGGGTATTTAGCGGGAGAGGGCATCAGACATGTCCTATCGGCGCCTTTCCACCCGGACTTGCAGAACGTTTCGTTCGGAGCACCAAGGAAGCGCTATCTAGGATAAGTCCAGGCGACTGGCAAACGAAAATAGACACTTTCCTGGCCGTCCAACATAGGACCCCTTGTGTAACAACTGGCCGCAGCCCAGTGGAATTTTTAATGGGCAGGAAACTCAGGTGCCCGCTAGACTGACTAAACCCAACTTATACCCCAGACGGGTACAAGGGTATTCAAGGAAAAACCAGGGAAATGACAGTGGGTGACCTAGTATGGGCACACAACTATAGCGAGGGCCCAACATGGTTAAAGGGGGAAATTCTGGGCATAACCGGACCCAAATCATACGTAGTAGACATGGAGGATGGCCGGGTATGGAAACGCCACATAGACCAGTTAAGAAAACATTGTAAGCCACCCTGAGTCTTCGGAGAAGGGTGAAGTATAAATGTAAAAAAAAAAAAAAAAAACAACGTATACCAAACAAACTAGAAACCAAACAACCAGGCCCTGACTACCAATTGTTTGAATCTGCAGCTGACTCAAACCCGAGGCGAGCGGAGGACTTATCTGATTCCGATGAAGTCCAGCGACGCCAACCGGTTCCTCCTGAAGGCAACAGGAACGATTCAGCCAATAATCCAGGGCCGGACGGCCTAGAGAAGGAGCTGGGAGGAACAAACAGTCCTTCCGACCAGCTCGACTCTCTCCCAGAAAATGAACTGCGCAGGTCAGAAAGAGTTAGGAGATGCCCTGTCTACCTGCGTGACTACGTAGAGAAATAGCATGTAAATATTATGTAAATAGAGGTACAAAGCGTTCTGGGAGGGAAGGAGTGTAATGTATTTTGAACTTTGAGAGGGAATTTTGGGCGGGAAAATTGCACGTTGCTGATTGGTTGAAGCCTCAACCAAAAGAGTATTTAAAGAGGGGTTTTTGCCGGTTGTTCTTTGCTGGGTCACAATAAACTAAAGAGCTGTTGTCACTCATGGGTCTCCTGCCTCTTCATTGCCCAAACTTAACACCTGCCATGCCGGGCAAGAGGGGGAGAAGAGACAGCAAGAGAAGCCCCATCATGCTCCATGCATATCACTTCTCCCCCACTCACCTGCCACCCCCCTCGACAAAGAGACGGCAGGGAAGGGCAGCAGCCAGGCTGCTGTAACAGTACCACTGGGGCAAATGGAGCAGTCTTACCTGCTTTGCAGCTCTGTCATGTGTCTCACTGTTGTCTGCAGGCAAACACATAGGGTAAAAAAAAAACTCGCAAGTTTAATCAAACTTCTTGAATTCATAAGAAGACAGAGCTGCAAGGCAGGTAAGACATGCATCTCGCGTCTCCTCGACCCCTGGTGAGGGGGGAAGAGATGACAAGAGGCCACAGCATCGCAACACAGCAGCAGCCATTGCCTCGTTGCCTCCTGCACCCCCAAAATAATAAGACACCTCTCCTCCCCATAATAAGGCCAAGTCCTTATTTCAGGATTCAAATAAATATAAGACAGGGTCTTATTTTTGAGGAAACACAGTAGTGATCTGAAGTTTTAAAGAAAATGAACATAAGACATGAATTTATAAGACTACAAACCAGCCTTTAAAAGGAATTACTCAGATATCATCCAAAACACCCAAAAGAACATATAGAAAATATTTTAGATTACAGAGAAAAATGTCTCTGAGCAGATGGATTTTCAGGGCCAATGGTGCAACCCAGAACATAAAGCAACCTCCAGAAGAAACTTGTCTCCAATGCTTCTAAGATAGTTCAAAGGATTCCAAGAAATAGGGAAAGATTTATTATTCCCTCCAGTCTCATAAAATGATGTTATTCCCTTTCCCAAGGTCCCTTCCAGGCTAGGTTCTTTATATTCTCAAAATCCTCCTAAGAGCTGAGGCAGCAGAATTTTAGCTTTAGCTTTAATACAGGAAGTCTCTTCCTTGGATTAGTAAACCAGTAATATTTTAAAAAATTCATACTTAAATAATATTTTACTTTCTTCAGGTAAACTGGGAAACCACAACACTTGCTGATATCTAAACTTGTCACTTGACAGCCATGAATACAACGAAAGTAATTAAGAATTCCCAGTACTTATTATACTAATGTAATCATGATTAAACTTGATAATCAGTTTCCCTATTTCAAAACTCTACTGTAAAACTTAATTAAGTATTTAATGAGCCTGAATCTACCTAGGGGCACAGATATGTAATACATGAAGGCACTATCACAATTAACCCTTATCTTCACTTCTATATTAATTTTCACTTACGTCCACAATTAGCCAATAGATAAATAAAAAGCACAGCAAAAGAGTAAAACAATTTAACTGATTTTTCTACAGTTAAAAGGGAATGGATACTTCTTACTACATTAGTGTTTCATTCTATTGAGTGAAGGTCCTGTGTAGGAGAATTCCTATTACCCTAATAATGGTCCTCGCCATTTCCCAAATTGAAGATGGTTTTGTGGGGTCACATGAGACCTGGATTATCTCCTGCCTGATGGTATGTGTAGTATGTAAGGTGTTGGACTAGGCCTGGGGAAATCCAGCATGAAACCAACTCTTAACCATGAAAAATTGCTGGGTATCTTCTTTCCAACCACTTTCTTTCTCAACCCAGTTATTAATATACCTTGTTTTCCCGAAAATAAAACCCTGTCTTATATTTTTTTGAACCCTGAAATAAGCGCTTGGCCTTATTTCCATGTGCTCAAAAGCCTGATTGGGCTTCTAATAGAGGGATGCCTTATTTTGAGAGAAACAGTGTAGGTGGAACTATTATAAGGACATGATGAAGAGTGTGAACCCTGTGTAAGCCGTATTAAGTTTTTGAGAAAGGTGAACTATAAATAGAATAGAATAGAATAGAATAGAATAGAATAGAATAGAATTTTTATTGGCCAAGTGTGATTGGACACACAAGGAATTTGTGTTATAAATAAATAAATAAATAATAAATAACAATAAATAAATAATAATAATAATAAATAAATAATAAATAATGTTATAAATAAAGTAAAATGCTGCAATGTAAATTATTGTTAATATTGATAGATAGCTTTTAGGCATTATTACAGGAAATATTGGAGACTGAACTTGGGCTTTATGTGAAAAACAAGCATTTTACTATTGAGCTATGAAGGTGGTTTTTTTTTTTTTAATCTAACAAGAAGAATATCTAACAAAAGTCAGATAATGTCTTCTCCACAGCATCTGGCATTCAGAAGTGTTTAGAGATCACTATAGTTTGACTTCAATTATGCCGTGTATATATATAAAAAAAGTCTACACACCCTTGTTTAAAGGCCAGGTTTTTGAGATGTAAAATAATCAGACTAATATAAATCACTTCCGATTTTTTCCCATCTTTAATATAACATATAAAATGTACAATTCAATTGAAAAACAAAGTGGAATTTTCAGGGGGAAAATAACAATTTAAAAAATTACAATAATATATAAGGCATAGGTTTGCACACCCTCTTATAAGTAGGTATCTGGTTGAGTTCAGAATGGTGTTAAATAGTAGTCAGTACACACGTCAGTATACATCTGCCATCAATTAAAGTGACACTGACCAAGCCGCTATAAAGTTTTTTTTTATTTCTTTTTGTCACAACAGTATACACAAACAATTGTTATAGATAAAACAACATATTTTGAAGAAAATATACATATATGTATAAAAATATGCATCAACTATATCAATTTGATATGATGAAGGGAACAATAGGACAGGAACGGTAGGCACTTTTGTGTTCTTATGCACGATTTTTATGACATTTATTTAGTGGCCTCTTACAGCAAAAGCCATGATCAGCAAAAAGCTTAGATAGCATTAAAGGGAGATATCATTGTTGGGGAGGTCAGGAGAATGATACAAAAAATTTCCAAGCTATTGGATTATTCCATGGAACCTTGTGAGGAGAGTTATCAACAAGTGAAGAAAACATGGCACAACAGTGACATTACCAAGAAATGGATGTCCCTTCAAAATTGATGAAAAACAAGATGAATACTTAGAGGCTGCTAAGAGCTGCAGTAATTTGTGTCAATCACTTGTTGTGTACTACACAAGACAACAATCTCTATATTCTTCGCATGTCTTGACTGTGGGGCAGAATGGCAAAATGGAAGACTTTTCTTCCAAAGACAAACATCCTAGCCCAGCTACATTTTGCAAAAACCCACATCAAGTCTGACAAAAGCATGTGGGAAAATTTGTTACGATATATTGAGACCAAGATTGAACACTTTGGCCATAATTTTAAAAAGTATGTTTGGTGCAAAAATAACTCTGAACATCACCAAAAGTATATCATGCTCCTAATGAAACATATTGATGGAAGCATTATATTTTCGGGTTGCTTTTCTTCAGCTGGAACTTAAGAAGTCAAAGTGAAGGGAATTATGAACAATTCCAAATATCAATCAATTTGGGCACAAAACCTTCAAGTCTCTGCTAAAATACTGAAGACAAATTTCACCTTCATGACAACAAGCCAGAGCAAACCTACAAATCAACAAAAAAATGGCTTCATCCGAAGAAGCTCTAAGTTTTGGAATGGCCCAGCCAAAGTCTGGAAATGAATCCAATTGAAAATCTGGAGGGTGACTTGAAGAGGCTGTGTACAGCAGATACTCTTGCAATATGACACATGTGGAGTGATTTTGCAAGGAAGAATGGGCAAAGATTCCCAAGGCAACTCGTGCCATGCTGAAGGCTCGTAGCCCAAAAGACTGAATGCTATCATAAAATGACAAGGTGCTTCAACAAAGTATTAGTTTAAGGGGAGCACTCTTATACTCACATTACTGTGCATTTTTATTATTTTTCTCCCAAAAGTATTTCAGTTTGTTTTTCAATTGATTTGTACAAATTATATGTTACATTTAAGCTTAAAAGAATTCTGAAGTGATTCATTTTGCTCTGGGTTTTTTTACATCTCAAAAACCTGGCATTTCAACAGGGATGTATAGACTTTTTATATCCATTGTACATCATTATTCTCAGAGAAACCCAATAGTTTAATGTAGAAGAATTCTTTCCATAAACAATTCTAATTTTTACTCTAATATTTTATCTTATCTGAAAATATAATGATGAAAAATTATTTTTGCTTGAAAGGATGCAAATGACCTTTAGTTGGAATAAAAATATATTTTAAAATGAGAACAGCTGGAAAGTATTCCAGTTCAGAGAGAAAAAAAATTGAACATAATACCATATAGAGTTTGATTATTACAAAGTAGGGGGGGGGACTGTTATTCTGGAGAATACACTAGATTGTTTCTAGTGAAGAAACCCTGGAATGGTATATAAATAAATTCAGGAAAAGTGTTACAAAAATGTATAATTATTAGGCTGAAATAATAAGTCAATATGAAAAAAACAATAACAATTTGCCTTAATTATCTTAAAGTGAAAATCAACATAGAACGAAGTAGTATGACAAGGCAATACAATATCAGTTATCCCTTTCTAAGTGTGCATTGAAGAAGTATTTCACAAACTAAATGGGCAAAAGATGGAATAAAAATCAATGGGACTTATTTAAATTACTTAAGATTTGAAGATGATGTTACTCTCTTCTCATAAGAATCAGAAGAGTTACAAAGACACATAAGAACTGCACAAAGCGTGAGAATTATTTGGTTTAAAAATAAATCTGAAAAAGAGCTAGGTTAAGTTTAATAAATTCATAAAAGAAAAAAAAATTGTATCTGGACAAGAACTGGATATAACAGCCCATTACATATACCTTGGCCAGATCTCAATAGAAGGTGATACAAAAAATGAAATTGAATGGCATGTTAAATGTGGTTGGCAGCCATTTGGCAAGTTAAGCATAATTTTCAAGAACAACCTCCCTCTATACCTGAAGACACAAGTTTTTGATCAGTTGTGCTACCTGTTCTACCAAATGCCAGCGAAACATGGACATTAATTGCACAATAATTATGAAAGCTTATGAGCCATGAAAAGATACATGCTCAGCATCACAAGACAAGTTAGAAAGACCTGCACATGGTTTAAAGAAGAAATGAAAATATATGATATCATCAAGGCAGTAAAAGAATTGAAATGGAAATTGGCTGGTCACATAGCAGGAGGACCTAATGGCAGGTGGACTAAAGCAGCCATAGAATGGATTTCACTTCATAAAAAGTATCTACAAAAGAGACCTAAAAAAAGATGGAGCAACAACATTGGGAAGTATTGCAGGGACAATTGGCATGCGGAAGATGCCTTCATCCTGCAGTGGATAGACAATGGCTAGAATGATGATGATGGTGAATAAATCAATAACTCTTAAATAACTTTTCAGATTACATTCCAAAAGAAGTTTTAATTAGGTAGATTGCCGGGGGGGGGGAATTAGATGTATCAGGATTAATTTTCAATATAATGCCTATAGTTCCTCAGCTTCCTCAGAAGAAAATACTAACTCCTTTATAGTTTCCACAGAATTTTTATTAGGTTTCAATAAAATAGTGAGATTTTTTAAAAAAAGAAAATAACACATAACTTAAAGGCAGTCCATTTTAAACAAGCTTGCTTTCCAGATCAAGCTTGGTTTTAGAGGATTAGTTCAAGTTTCAAAAAATTAGAATGAATAATCTGAAAGCATTTTATCCTTGCAATTAAAGCCAAATTGTTTGTTTAGATGTATGCATTCAGCTCCACAGCAATTTTCTACATAAAAGTAAAAAGCGCTTCATAATCTTCAGAAATGTCAGTAAAATAAACAGTTTTATAATCTTACTTAATTAGTCCAATTCTTCCTGACAGTGCAATTAATCAGTGGAGCAGCTTGCTTCAAAAGTTGTGGGTGCTCCAACACTGGAGAGGCTCTTAAGAAAATACTGGACAACTGTTGATCTGAAATAGTATATGGTTTCCTGCTTGAGCAGGGGGTTGGACTAGAAAATCTCCAAGATCCCTTCCAACTCTGTTATTCTGTTACTTAAGTACAGTCTTTAAGTTGAATGAACATTGGATGTTTAAGAACAAACACAAATAAAATACTGTCATGAAACCAAATGGTTTCTGAATTCCAGAAACCATTTGCCCCAGAAAATGATGATGCTATTGAGTCAAAATCAATAACAAGTGAAAATTTCAGCTTGCCAGCAGTATATTAACATGGTAACATCTCATAAAGCATAAAGCATGCTATCGAAATAAATATATTGGATACTGCTAGATCGAATTTGGATCGGTCGCCAGGATCAGAGATTTACTCTTCCAGAAAAGTAAACTTCTGGTCCCAGTGCAATATTATCCTGAGATACATATATTTGCTTTTATTCATATTGGATACTAATTATGTCAATTACTAATACACACACACACACACACATGATTTATGACCACAATTGAACTCAAAATTTTGATTTCTAAATGAGACAGTGGTTAAGTGAATTTTGCCCCATTTTATTATCTTTCTTCCCATGGTTGTTAAATGAATCATGGCTGTTGTTAAGTTAATAACATGGTTTTAAAGTGTATCTGGGCTCCACACTGACTTTGCTTGTCAGACGTTTGCATAAGGTCATTACATGACCCAGGGACATTGCATCTATCATAAATATGGGCTGGTTGCCAAGTGTCCAATTTTGGTTACATGGTCATGGGAATCCTGCAATAGTTGTAAGTATGAAAAACAGTTATAAGTCACTTTTTTCAGTACTTCAAATGGTCATTAAATGAACTGTTATAAGTCAAGGGCTAACTGTATGTATATATCCATGTATGTATATGTATACACACACACACACACACACACACAGAGAGAGAGAGAGAGAGAGAGAGAGAGACGGAGGGAGGGAGGGAGAGAGGGAGGGAGGGAGGGAGAGGGAGATGAAATAAATAAAGTCAAGTAAAAAATGTGAATGTATACATTGTTTGGGCTCCTGGTTATGGCTAGAAGACTGGAAAGCAAGAGACTATGAGTTCTAGTCCTGTCTTAGGTTTGAAAGTCCTCTGGGTGACTTTGGCATAGTCACTCTCTCTCTCTGTGCCCAACCCATCTCACAGGTATAGGTATATTTACCCCTTGATTTATTTATAAAAATAACAAAGGCATGATAAAAATATATAAATAAAAATAAAGAGAGAAAGTATATAGTAAACAGCAGCAATATAATGTAATGTGATGACCATGACATATTTAGATTCAGTAAAGAAATCAGGATTCTTTTTATGTTTCTTTAAAAAATAAATTATCTGACAAAATGCAAAATATCAATCAAGATCAATACTGGTTCAGGACACAATTTTAAGTTATTAATTACTGTATTAAAAGCAAAATATGCAAAAATTGTAATTTTACACATCAATAGTGCAAAATGTACAGAAGGTGATTTTATTATATTTTTTAAAATTTCTATTCATATAAGTTTTGGCTAGCTTTTATCATGTCCTTATTTTAGGCATGTGAAAGTATGAACTTTTGCAGAAGAAAGACAGTTAAAAATATATTATCTGTATGATAATAATGTTCCTTTTTTAGAAGAGGAAGCTCATATATATTTATCATTCTCACACATGACATACTGAATCATAGCTAGAAAAGTTTATGAGAATTACAGCCAAACCTATTTCGAAAATGCTAAATTTCTAAAGTATATATAGGTTGACCTTCCAAAATGTCTTGGATCACAAATAACATTAAATCTGAAATCCATTTCCAAAATGCAATATCTGATTCATACAAACTCAGTAAGAAAAAGTCAGTTAACCACATTATAATATGTAAATCTGATCAATATAGTATTAATTTATTCAATTCAGCACATGATCTTCTAATTTTTTTAAAAAAACAGTATATTTTAGTTCATATGATCTGAAAATCATATGTACACAAGTATCTCTTCGTTCATTAAATTAACATCCTCTTCATTCGAAAAAAACATTTAGTCTCATTTTCTATTCAAAGCATTTTATTGCCTCTCCCCATTCAGAAAAAAATCAATTTTGGATATCTTAATAGGCCTTGCCATAGAACAAGCAACTTCTGAAGCATGAAGCTTATATAAATAACTGGAACTGAGTATTGCATCATTTATGCTAAATCATAATACAGCTACAGTATCTTTTCCAAGTGTGCTAAATTAAATTACGGTAAAAAAAAGAAAAAAGTTTATAGTTTATAGAACTGTATAGAACTGTAAAATATGAGAGCAGGCTGATATTAACTGTTGATTCTTTCTTAGCCCAGAAGATATGCATCATAATAAAATGTTTGTTTAGTTTTCATTGATAGTGCCAAGGGGTCGTCTGGTCTATATTTAAAACACCTAGTCATAAGAACAGACTTTCCACTTGTAAAACAATTCTGAAAATGCCTGATGGGAAGATAAGCAAGTACAAAAAAATAAGTCTTTAACTGATTTAAACTGATTTGTAAGAAGAAATTTTCATTTCCAGCTGGTTTGGTATGAGGCTTGTTGGATTGATAGAAACAGATCTGATGTCATTACACCTCCTTTGCTGCTATTTATTTTCTTTAAAAAATAATTGGAAAGTAGAAGCATTTTATCATCTTGTCAGAATATTGTAATTAGAAGAGGGGAAAGGTATTGTTGATTGGTAATAATACAATGCTGCAATTTAAATTACCATGAAATTAGTACAATGAAAAATGATTTATTTCAATTTACTGCCTTTCACTGTCCTGCAGCTGGAAATATTTCACCATCACATTGGTATGCAAAGAGGGGAAAACATTTAGCAAGCTCTGCAATCTTTCAGCTTAGTTCCGGAAATTTTTACAGTGCCCAAATTCCATTGGAAAATATTTGGTCACTCGTATGCTACCTTGGACAGAAAGTTGTCTCCTGGAATAGAAATCATGTTAAAACTGCCAGCATCCTTGCTCAGACTGGCTCTGACAATATATAATAGATCAAATTTCTGCCAAATCATTTTAATCTTGGGACAACAGTACCTTTAAATGGACTTTGACTGCCAGTTGCCAGGTAAGAATTCATTACACCACAAATTACTGATATTATTTTACTTTTCACATCTGCAGTTTTAAGCTTTATCTGTATCAAATAATTTGTGTTCTGCATTCTGCAGGTTTGGACACAGTCACAATAATCACACTTCTGATTGACAGCTTAACAATATTTTATTTAATAAAGATGGAATCTCCTTGGCAAGATTTTGGAAGTAGTTTGCATTGCCTGCTTTTTCAGGTTGAATGAATGACTGGGCCAAAGTCACCCAGCTGACTTAATGCTCAGCAGAGGTAGTCAACCTTTTTACACCTACCACCCACTTTTGTATTGTTAGTAGTAAAATTTTCTAACTGCCCACCGGTTCCACAGTAATGCACCATGTATCATCATCTGCGCGTGCCTCTCGGGCATCGTGGAATGGGTTTGGGGAGGGGCACCGGCTACCAACTCTGCTTGTCTGTTACAGCTGGGTAGTGTGGTAGGGAGATGCACAAGCTATTCTGGGATGAGGCTCTTTTGTTTGTGGTCACACTATAGTGCCATTTAGTTTTACTTACGTAATGTGAACTAAACTTATGCGCGGGTGATACAAATAGTATATTTTCAGAAAATTAAATTGTCACGGAGAATTTTATGAAAACCTAATGAAAATGTTTTTAAATAATGCTATGAAAAATTTTTAAAAAGTCAATTAAGTTTAAAAAAAAAGGGAAGTGCTTCAGTATCGGACAAAACCCCTACTGCCCATCATGAAAGCTGGAAAGCCCACTAGTGGGCAGTAGGGACCAGGTTGACTACCACTGATGCTCAGGATAGAACTACAACTCAGTCTCCTAGTTTCTATCCTGGAGTTTTAACTACTACACCAAACTGGATTTCATATATTTGCTTATAACACACACAAAAAATGTGATGGGGGTCCCCATAATCAACTTACTCAAACTAAAGAAGCTACTTGGCTGAGAAGCAAAAAAACCAAGAAAAATTAGTTCAATGGCCATGACTCAACTTCCGGACAACTGTACTTGGATGACTGAATTTCTTCATCAATGTTCAAGGCCTTTCAAAAGTTAAATTCCAGCCTAATATTTGTATTGAAGAGGACTAGGGGAAGCTGTCAAAGTGGGTCTGTCAAGTTTAGAGAATACTTCAGTTTACTAAGGATTTTTCACTTTAAAAAACATGCCTTCAAATGGTTCATATATCTATGAGAAACATTTTTTAAAAAATTTCTGCTGATGAGCAATTAATCAATAGGGTAGTGGCCCAAACTTCATAAAACTTTATGACAGAAAGTTTTTATGACAGAAAACTTTATGACAGAAAGACGACTCCCATCCCGTTAAAGACCTTGGAGTTTTCATGTCAAATGATCTAAGTGCCAAAGCCCACTGCAACTACATAGCAAAAAAATCTCTAAGAGTTCTAAACCTAATTTTGCGTAGCTTCTTTTCCAAAAACACCATACTACTAACCAGAGCATATAAAACATTTGCTAGACCAATTCTAGAATACAGCTCACCTGTTTGGAACCCTCACCACATCTCTGACATCAATACAATTGAACATGTCCAGAAATATTTTACAAGAAGAGTTCTCCATTCCTCTGAAAACAATAGAATACCCTATCCCACCAGACTCGAAATCCTAGGCTTAGAAAACTTGGAACTCCGTCGCCTTCGACAAGACCTAAGCTTAACTCACAGAATCATCTATTGTAATGTCCTTCCTGTTAAAGACTACTTCAGCTTTAATTGCAATAATAGTAGAGCAACTAATAGATTTAAACTTAATGTCAACCGCTTTAATCTAGATTGCAGAAAATATGACTTCTGTAACAGAATCATCAGTGCTTGGAATACTTTACCTGACTCTGTGGTCTCTTCCCATAATCCTAAAAGCTTTATCCAAAAACTTTCTACTATTGACCTCACCCCATTCCTAAGAGGACCATAAGGGGCGTGCATAAGCGCACAAACGTGCCTACCGTTCCTGTCCTATTGTTTTTCTTTTCTTCTTTCTATATATATGCTTATACCTCCTTATATTTACTCATATATGTTTATATACTATATAATCTTTTTGTATGATACCTACATATATTGTTGTGACAAATAAATAAATAAAAATAAAAATAAATAAAGAATTATTGAAGACTCTAAATTCTAAGTCACAAGTGAATATGTGTGTTCATATAGCATCACATTCTCTAACAAGTGTATTATGGTTAATTAGAATCTTAACAATCATAAAACATATAGCATTTTATAAATAGTAGTAGCTCCCTTTTATATTATGACTAGGTACAGGAACAGTAATTCAGGAATTTAGATCAGGCACAAAACTCAACTTTCTAAGATTTATTCATTCCTGGTTCCTGAAGTTAAACCATCCTGCCAGAATCCAAGTGAAAAGTTTAGATAAGTCTACTGTGGCTTTTCTCGCGGCCAGCGGGCTCGCCACGAAAGGGTCTGTGCAATCCCCGCGCCAGACGGAGTGAGAAATGAATAAGCAGAGTCCAATTCTCCTCGGGGTGAGCGAGCCCCGAGCTAGCTCGAAACAACCCTTTTATTAAGATTAGGGGTTAGGGGTGGGTTACAGAAGGTAAGCAGGGGAGGTTACATATTAGCATATATTCAACACGTGAACACGTGACTGCAAGCACATCCACAAGCCTATGATTTTGGGAGAAAGATCATGATTCTTGGGAGGAGTTTTACCATGAAGTGGTTCTTTGTTCTCTGCTTTTTGCCTACGTGGTACAGCAAACAGAAATACATCTTGAGACATCCTGACTACATACTAATAAATCTCATATAATTGTGTGTAGGAGCAAACTTCTTTTGAAGCTCTGTGAAGTTGACCTTATCAGAGAAGGAATGTTCTGTGGCTATCTCATAGGTGTTGTTACATTTACTGGCAAACATCTTTGTAACCTTGGCATCAAACAGATTTCTGCTTACATGATAACAATTAGCCAGACTTACCTATGCTGATATTTTTGCACATAAGCAATTTCTTGCTCATGCTTATATTTGCACATAAGTAATTTCATAAACAGTTTCATAAAGGGGTTCATATGGCATAATATCGCAACATCTCCTCTGTTTTTATTTTTTAGGACCAGACAATCAGTCGGTTTCATGGTGGTGTAAACACAGATATTAGCCATACTATCCTTGTCTATTTCTTTTTCGTCAACCAGGCAGGAATTGTTAGGTGCAGTTTGGGTGTAATCATCTTCGAGTTCTTCAATAGCCAGTAAAGATAAACTTTTAGAAATTGTTCTAACAAAATAGGTAGAATACAAGGTAAAATTATACATCCTAATGCAATTATACCAACTACAACTATAATAGCTTGTAAATCATATCAAAGTTAAGTCCGTTAGTTTTTTCTTTGAGTCCTGTACAATGTCAGATAGTCAGCATAGAAGCAGCATTCTTCCTTTAAAACCACACACAATCCACCTTCTTGGAGAAAGAAAAGGCCAAAGGAGCAATAAATGTCTCTTGTAGGAAGAAAAGAGTCAGTTGCCATCAATCTTTTGATGGTAGGGACTGATATGTCGACCAGGGCCTCAAGGTCTCACCGTTGATGTGGATGTTCGCTGCTGACAGAAATCTCAAAATACAAATCCTTACATGAATACATAAAACAAGAAAGAACCAAACTGTCTTAAAAAGTCTTTTGATCGTTACATGTTTAAAAGACATGAGAAAGGGTCCCTCCTCCTCCCTTTCTGGGTGAAAAAGGCATTGTTGGAGGATTAGGAGGGGCCAAGGGGGAATAGATAGCTTGCATGTAGAACTGAAATAGAAACAACAAACATACAAATCTCAGTTTTGTTTTTTAACAAAGGTACTATGTGGAAGACAGAGAAAAAGACAATCAATCAATAAAAACCCAACTCCCACCCTTTTTATTTATGTGTGGAAGTTGGTCACTAACAAAACCATGCTATCAAAAACTTTCAAAAACAAACCACATTATATCTTAGCAAAATCACCATCTGTCTTACTTTACTCATACTTTTCTAACTTCCTAAAACTTTCTCAGCACTAGTATCAAAACATCCTCTTAACTCTCTCTTCACATACTGTAACCTTCTAACTTATCACATCCTATAACTTTCTAACGTATCTCTGAAATAGTTCCTAAAACAGGGCACATATTGTGCTGCTAAAAAAGAAAAAAAAACAATACAAACAGCAAATAAGGGTTTAAGCTGTTGGGTGAGTCAGTTTATGTGGAAAACCTGAGTGCATTTTCCAAAAAACAGATTTACGCTTAAAAAAATGTGTCCATACATAAGAAGATAGCCATTTGTCTGAAATGCTATAGGGTTTCCTGCCTGGGCAGGGGGTTGGACTAGAAGACCTCCAACTCTTGTGATGTATGTTAACAGCTGCAAAAATACAAAACTAAATGAAACATTTTGAGTCAACTCAGTGCTTTGAAAACATTGATAAAGGTATAGGTTTAATCAGGCAGGTTAAACTTCAAAAAGTTCCAGAAAAGGAAAATTAAAATTAAAAGCAAAAGCAAAATTGTATGCATGATTAAAATTAAAATCAAAATTGTTTTCATGGTTAAAAGGTAAAATCAAAAGTGTTTTCAGGGTTGAAAATTAGAATCAAAAGTGTTTTCAGGGTTGAAAAGAAAATATATCTGCATAGTTTTTACATAGCTTTTACAAAAGCAATGCTTCCAAAAGCCTAATTGTCCCTCCTTCTCAGACAAGAAAGAAGAGAGAAAAAAATGGAGTGGGGTGAATGGTTCTCCCCGTAGCCCACCCTTTTCCTGGCACTGCAAGGAACCAAGGGGGTAGTTAAGATAAGCCAGCGAGGAGAGAGAGAAAAAACTTTTAAAAATAGTCTGAGCTATCGCACCCATGGGGAAAAGGAGGGTGCTCTGGGGAAGGGAGGCAGTGTCCAGTAGCTGAAAGGCAACAGGAACTACAGCATTCTTTCTAGTTGAGGATGGCTGAAGGGAACCGTCTTTAACCAAATACGGTCTGGTGTGTCTGGCTGGAACCCAAAGCACTCGGTCCGGCAGCTGGATGGCTGTGTAACCTCGACCCCAGGTGATGAGATCAGCAGGCCCTTTCCATGTCAGGTCAGGTAATTCGCGGTAGTATACCTGTGGTTTGGGTAGACCTGCAGATGGGGGAGGGGAAAAATGTCGCTCTGCAGCGGTCGCGAGCGGTTGTCCAGTTAAGTTTAAAAAATTCAACACATATAAACAACGATTCAAGGTATCTTGCACTGCTGGGAGGCCAGGGGCATTTTTCCCCTGTTGTTTGGTGTATCGGTCAAGGGCTGTTTTTAATGTCTGGTTGGCGCGTTCTACCAGAGCTTGACCTTGGCTGTTGTATGGAATTCCGAATTTGTGAGTAATGTTCCACCGTCCGCAGAAGTCTGCAAATGCAGCACTGGTGTAGGCAGGACCATTATCTGTTTTTAGTTCTTTGGGGCATCCCAGCGATGCAAAGGTCCGAATACAATGATTGATTACATGTTTAGTGGCTTCTCCCCTTTGTGGGGTGGCCATGATGAAGCCTGAGAAGGTATCCACTGATACATGTAAGAATTTCCATGGAGCAAAGGATGGATATTGAGTAACATCCATTTGCCAAAGTTGACAGGCCACTGTTCCTCTGGGGTTGACCCCATCGGAAGAGAGTTACCTTGGCGGCTGCAGGTAGGGCATTGATGTATTATAGCAGATGCCTCAGCAACCGTTAAACCAAATTGTTTCATGAGCGCCTTTTTATTTTGATGAAAATAAGCGTGACTCTCCCAGGGAGATTGGGGAGAGAGAGACAGAACAGATAGTGAAGTACTAACAGAGGCAGCGGCAGCTGCAGCATCGGCCACATTATTGCCTTTTTGAAGTATTCCAGGCAGAGGCTGGTGGCTTCGAATGTGTGAAACATGAAAAGGAAAATGTCGAGCAGAAATGAGTGTTTGTAGTTTGAGAAACAAAGATAGCAGTTCTGCATCGAGGGAGGGAGCCAGATATGACTCATAGAGAGAGCTAATAATTTGAGTGACATATAGACTGTCTAAGATGAGATTGAAAGGTTCATCAGAAAAGTTTTGAAAAGCCAATATAGAAGCAAAGAGTTCTGCTCTCTGGGCAGATTTTTGAGGAGGAGTAATTTTAGTGTACCACTGACCACCTTTCTGCCAAGCACAGGCACCATAAGACTTGCTGCCATCAGCAAAGACAGTGAGGGCATTAGGTAGTGGTTGGGGAGAGAAGGGGGAATTCCAGGAGAAAGGAATGGTTCTTAGAAGTAGCAGTCGTGGGTCTGGTGGTGGATGGCAGGAGACTTCTCCTGGCCATTCGGCAAGTGCAAATTGCAATTCATCAGAAACAGACAACAAAGATTCCCAAATAGACAAAGAAAAAGGAACATATAAAATAGATGGTTCTATTCCAGCGAGGAGTTTACTCCTAGATCTAATCTTTGTAATGAGCTGCGCTAATTGTGTAGGCTTTGAAGTTAAAGAAGTGCGAGAAGTGTGAGGAAGATGAAACCATTCTAGGATTAGAAGTTTCTCCTCCTTTTGAACTAATGCCCCAGTAGGGAGCATTACAGTGTTGACAATGAGCATGCCAAATGGGATGTTAGGGGCAAGTCTGTCTACCCATATGTGTTTTAGGGTTAGATTGACTTGATGCATGGCATGCGTTTGTTGATCGGTCAGTTGTATACGGTCTGATGGTTGAGAGCCTTGTGTGAGGGCTGTGAACAGTGGAGATAATTGAGCAGTGGTTAGAGCTGTGTAAGAGCGAATCCAATTCAGTGTCCCCAAGTATTGCTGTAGCTGAACTAAAGTGGGCTTGTTTGAAAGGTAGAGGGTTGGCACATTTGGGGCCGCCGCTGACCTGAGAACCGTATATCCTAAATAAGAGAAAGGGGGGTGGGATTGAATTTTTTCTGGGGCAACAGTAAGGCCACCCTTCTGAAGGGTGTGTAAGAGTTTTGGCAATTGCTGTTTGACTGTGCCTGGGGGCCCAGGCACAGCGACAAGAATGTCATCCATATAATGATACACAAGAAAAGAAGGGAACAAAGAACGAAAAGGTTGGAGAATTTTCAATGAAATCAGAATACAACTCATTGGGTTTCTGGCGGATAGAAGCAAAAGAGGAGACGGATGACTTAGGGTCATCCACTTTGAGAAAGGCAGATAAGATTATGGCATTAAGTGGAGGGAACAGGGTACGGGGGGAAGCAGCTTGCAATGCAATGGTGTTAACAGCACCTTCCCCTAGAAGATGATCAGCGGTGATGCCGGCCGGAGGTTCCAGCGGGCCACCGCCACTCTTACCTGCCGCCAAACAGATTCAAAAATCAGAAATTGCGAAGAGGAAAGAAGCATAGAGGCAATATTTTTCCAATCTTCCGGAATCAATTCATGACCATTGGCCATGGAAGTAAGCAAACCCCTGGTATAAGGACTCTGAATCCCATATTCTGCCACTGCCCTTTTAAGATCTTTAACCATTTTGAAATCAAGGGTTGATGACCTCGAATTTTTGATTAGGATTTTATGGGTCATCTATAAGGGCAACAGGAAACATTTGCAAATCCTCTAAGGAAAGGTCCCCGTTGCCATCGCTCTCTTCAGTCCAGCTGCGAGAGCAGAATGAGACGAGTCTCCCGTCCGCAGTTGGCGGAGGCGGAGGGGCAGATGGTGGAGATGTTTCAGTTAAAGAGGCAATGTTGGAACATTTTACCTCAAGAGATTTTTGCTGCGTGGAGGCAACCTCGTATGGAGGTGGAGATGCAGCGTTGAGCGCCATGGCATCGCTCGAATCTCTGATAGCCTTTTCATAAATCTCCAGGCTAATAACAATTACTTGACAAGTTACAATCAAATCATGATTGGCTTTAGGGGGTCATTTAAATATTTCAATATGCGCCCATTTTTAGATGTAATATCCCTGAAGGGGGATAGCTGGGATATTTTTGCCAAATGAATTTCAATAATTTGACTAGATCATTTGCTGAAATTGAGGGTAAAGGTTTGCCATGGTTCATACAAATAATTTTTGCAGCCTTAATAAGGTCTCCAAGTTCTTGGAGGTGCGTAACCTGGCCCTTGGACAACCCTTTCTCCATACTTACTAAGTCTGACGACTGGAATGCCTCACTGGCGAAAGTATGGGGGCATCAAGGCGAACAACCAGGACCGGGGATCAAATCACGTCGGGGTCACCAGTTGTGGCTTTTCTCGCGGCCAGCGGGCTCGCCACGAAAGGGTCTGGGCAATCCCCGCGCCAGACGGAGTGAGAAATGAATAAGCAGAGTCCAATTCTCCTCGGGGTGAGCAAGCCCCGAGCTAGCTCGAAACAACCCTTTTATTAAGATTAGGGGTTAGGGGTGGGTTACAGAAGGTAAGCAGGGGTGGTTACATATTAGCATATATTCAACACGTGAACACGTGACTACAAGCACATCCACAAGCCTATGATTTTGGGAGAAAGATCATGATTCTTGGGAGGAGTTTTACCATGAAGTGGTTCTTTGTTCTCTGCTTTTTGCCTACGTGGTACAGCAAACAGAAATACATCTTGAGACATCCTGACTACATACTAATAAATCTCATATAATTGTGTGTAGGAGCAAACTTCTTTTGAAGCTCTATGAAGCTGACCTTATCAGAGAAGGAATGTTCTGTGGCTATCTCATAGGTGTTGTTACATTTACTGGCAAACATCTTTGTAACCTTGGCATCAAACAGATTTCTGCTTACATGATAACAATTAGCCAGACTTACCTATGCTGATATTTTTGCACATAAGCAATTTCTTGCTCATGCTTATATTTGCACATAAGTAATTTCATAAACAGTTTCATAAAGGGGTTCATATGGCATAATATCGCAACAGTCTACCACTTTATAATAAATCTTAATTCAAAAAAGTTCTGATAGACTGTTTTGGCCTTAATGTTCATTGCATGTTTGGTCATACAGCAAGTTCTGCTTCATAAAAGTAACTCTTATTCTGCCTTTGCACTGGTGTTTTCTAATTTTTTGCCACTGTGAACAGTTTTATTTTTAAATAAATGCTGATTGAAAATAATCTGGAAATAATTGCTAGCAAATTATGAATAACTTCAACCCTTCCATCTGCTAAAAGGCATATCTTTCATAATGGCAAAAACAGTTTTGCTGAATTAGACTGGTGGCCCCATTTGTCCATTAATCCATTTCTGAGAACAGATAGTCAAATGGTTTTTTCTTTCTAATAAAACTGCAAAAATGTCAACATGCCATTTGTGACCACTCTATTTGGTATGGGTTTCTAGTGATACTCTTCAACTAATGTGAATAGTTTATTTTTTCTAATGTTCAAGCCAAGAAACCTACAAGGTCTTTCTACATCTTTAGGATGGAAATTAACCAAAACTATTGAAGTCAGTTTAATGTTACAAAGTTTATAAAATGTGGGACTGAGATCATATGTATAACTAAGCTTTAAATTTTAAATTCTAATTCTGTTAAATTAGATATTGTGGGCTAGTTTATATACATAAACCAAAAAGACTCTATTGGTCATCATTAACTGATTTTTAAAAAAAAACCAGTTGAAGAATGAGGGGTCCTTAGGGGTCCAAGCTCCAAGCTTGGTTTTCTTACACGTTTCATTACCCAAACTAGATAACATCATCAGTGCTAATAAAGACTTCCTGATGATGTTACCTAGTTTGGTAATGAAACATCTGCAAGAAAATAACCAAGCTCAAAGAGTACCAAGGACCGCTCATTTCAACCCTTAGCTACAGATATTCTTTTACTATGTAAAGAAGCATTTTGTGCTTCAAAGGACTACCTTCAACCACAGAAGCAATGCATCTGTCTTGATTTCACATTGTGGAGGTCACAGGTTCCTCTCTGATACTTTGCTTAAAATCATCATCACAGAATCAATAAGCGTCAAGCTGCCACCACCAAACTTCAAGACAGTGATTTGAAATTATGGGGGTCCTCCTGTACTCAGAAATCTACACAGTTGCAGCCATTCCTGTATTACAAAACCTAGTCACGCTTGCTCACATCCTAATTATCTTCCATCTGGATTACTATAAAGTAGTACAAAATGGGGCTGCCCTTGAAAAGCATTTAAAAGCTGTTGTAACTGCCATTGCCCATGCAAAGATAGTGTTTCACATAATACTTTGATCATTCCACTATTTTGAGTGTTGCATAAGGTATAATTTGGCTTCTGGATACAATTCAAGTAGCTGATTGTCAGCTCTAAAGAGCTACATGGCTCCACACCTCTTCATCTATGAAATCAACTTCTGTGCTCACCTGCAAGTTAGTCTGATCAGATTAAATACAGTCAACTCCCTTCAGTTCCTGTTTATAGGAGAATGAAATCTGGGAGAACCTAGAAAACATTTTTTAATGTTACTCTTCTGTAGATATGATCTGGCTCTTCTTTCCTTCATTTCAAGAAAGTAGATAAGACTTGGTTTTTCCACCTAGTCCAGGAGGTAGGCTTCTTTGAATATTGGATGCATTGTCAGTCACATGATTTTGTAAACTCTTTACATTCTTTATAATGGTGTTGAGATTATTTTTTCATGTTTTATATTTGTTTTGTTCCTATGGGTTTATTTAATCTTTAGTCTTTTTTATTGTGTTTCTGATTGTTAGCGTTGGGAGTGAACAGCATACACATATAGTAATAATTTTTTAAAAAATGAAATATGCTTGCAATATCATAGGGCAAATTATAGCCCTTGTTTTCATATGAAACAATGTCCACGTATATCCATAAAAGAGAGAGATTAACACTTAAAATCGCAACTGGAAGCTGATGGTCAATGCAGGATCTGCAATACTGATAGAACATATTCCTAACAGATAAAATATTTGATGTTACATATACTAATGGTGGCAAGGATTGCTTTTGCACAGTATTGGAAGTAAGATAGTATATCACCAACGGGGTTAGTAATACAAAAAATATTTGATTGCGCAGAAATGGATAAACTCACATTAGAGTTAAAAGGAAAGGATGATTCGGAATATTATGTGGTATGGGAAAAATGATACAAATGGATAGATAATAGAAATAAGGAATAGAAATGTATATAAAGAAATAGATTGTTTAGAAATAGAATGTATACAGTGTATTGAATATTGATTCTAGTCATATCAATAATGTCACAGGTCTTTTAAATAACAGAGATATGTAAAGAGAAAAAGTGTAATAAAAATAAATAAATAAATAAATAAGAACATATTCCTAACAAACTATGTGGTTTAAAAAATGCCCATGCTGCTATATATTGACCCACACCATCAAATAGCTTTGATGGACAAACAAGTCCACCACCCTATCCCATAAGCTAATTCAATAGGATGCCATGGTCAAAGGTTTCAAAGGTAGTTGAAATATCTAAATGAACCAAAAGAGAAATACTCTCTTCATTCAAGTCCTGACAGAATTCAATGGAGAGAGACCAATGTTATCCCTATTTGAATTCTAATAATCTACTTCATCCCGAATGCTCCATAGGTAATCTACCCACACTTTTTCAACAGTTTTCCTCCAAAAGGGATGATTGGAATCTGATCTAATATTTCTAGGAAATTTTTTTTTTTCAGAATAAGGTGTATCACTTTCTTTTACAGCTGCTGGAAAATGCCCCTAATTTTGAATAGTAGTAGCAATTTCCCAGATCCTGATGGTCACATTGACCCTTATCCTCACAAAGAGGTCAGGACATACAAGTTTATAGGTGGCAGTTGATAACCTAGACAGCATTCTATACACTTCCTTAGAGTTTACAGGCCAGGAGTGCAGATACAATAAGGTCAAAAAAGAAAGATATTTCACTTTCCTTGATACATTTGTGTAGATCTGAACACATACCTATGACTGAGGAGAATAATTTTTTATCATTCTCTGCAAAGACTTCTTAGGTCTAATTTTATTTTTTATTTATTTTTTATTTATTTATTTTATTTGCATTTATATCCCGCCCTTCTCCGAAGACTCAGGGCGGCTTACACTATGTCAAGCAATAGTCTTCATCCATTTGTATATTATATACAAAGTCAACTTACTGCCCCCAACAATCTGGGTCCTCATTTTACCTACCTTATAAAGGATGGAAGGCTGAGTCAACCTTGGGCCTAGTGGGGCTTGAACCTGCAGTAATTGCAAGCAGCTGCTGTTAATAACAGACTGTCTTACCAGTCTGAGCCACAGAGGCCCCTAATTTATGTAGTGTCAGTAAACCAAGGTAGAAATTAGGATCAGTCAATAGAATGAGGACTAGTTTGAGGCCTCTTAAAATGAGGCGGCTCTAAAGCAACTTGATTTAGTATTCAGCTTGTGACTCATTACCAATGTTTCACTAGAGTGCTTGGGGATTCCTCAAGTAACTCCAGGAAACCATACAAATATAAGCAGTTATGGTAGATGGTCCAAATGGGTTTATGTACTTCTTGAAATCCTGGGTAGCATTCAATGTCCTCCAGATCAAGGTGATTGCTTTATATGTCTTCACGTTACCACCCTATCTTTAAATCATCATCATAATAAGTTCTAAATAATGTTGAGGCTGCTTGCTGTGATCTACTGGCTGGTCAGGAAAGCATGCTGCAGTTCTTTGGCTAGAAAAATTGCCCATATCAGCCCTAAGACATAAGTTATGAATCCCTAACCTAAAGAACAGACTCCTTCTATAATCCTGCCTGTCAAGAATTTGAAACAAAGACTTGGTCTATGTTAGGGAACAAATTTTATACTTATATTTTATCTTTTAAATTAATAAGCAATGTGCATTTTTCAGATTCTAGTTAATTGAATTCTAATCTAATTTTAAAACCATTCTATACCAGACAACCGAGGTGTATTCTTCATTATATACAATGAATTAAAATTATTACAAATATTATTGCTGGTTGCTTTTTTTTTTCCCCAGTGGATTATTTTAATTAACCAGAGTATAGGATTTTGGTAGGAAGGCAAACCATTCAACATCACAGTAGTCCAAGTCTATGCCCAACAACTGGTGCTGAAGAGGATGAAGTTGACCAGTTCTATGAAGCCCTATAACACCTTATAAAAAACACCAAAAAGTGATGTCCTTATCATCATGGGGGAATTGGAATCTAAAATAGGAAGTCAAAAGATAACCAGAATAACAGGCAAATTTGGCCTTGGAATACAAAATGAAGCAGGGCACAGGCTGATAGAATTCTGTCATGAGAATATGATGGTCATAGCAAACACTCTTTTCCAACAACCCAAGAACTGACTCTATACATGGACATCACCAGATGATCAACACAGAAATCAGATTGACTATGTGCTCTGCAGCCAAAGATGGAGAAGCTCTATACAATCAGTAAAAACAAGACCAAGAGCTTACTGTGATTCAGACAATAAGCTTCCTGTTGCAAAATTTAGTATTAAATTGAAGAAAGTAGGGAAAAGCTCTAGGCCACTCAGGTATGAACTAAATTATATCCCTGATGAATATTCAGTAGGGGTTACAAGTAGATTTAAGAAAATAGATCTGATAGACAGAGTGCCTGAGGAACTATGGATGGAGGTTCTCAACATTGTACAAGAGGTAGTAACTAAAACCATCCCAAAGAAAAAGAAAGGCAAGAAAGCAAAATGTCTGTCCGAGGAAGCTTTGCAAATAGCTGAGGAAAGAAGGGAAGGGAAAGGCAAGGGGGAAAGAGAAAGATACACCCAGCTGAATGCAGAATTCCAGAGAATAGCTAGAAGAGATAAGAATACATTCTTAAATGAACAGTGCAAACAAATAGAAGAAAGCAGTAGAATAGGGAGGACCAGAGATCTCTTCAAGAAAATTGGAGATATAAAGGGAATGTTTTATGCAAAAATGGGCATGATAAAGGACCAAAGTGGAATGGATTTAACAGAGGCAGAAGAGATTAAGAAGAGGTGCAAAATCACACAGAAGAACTATACAAGAATGAGTTTAACATCCCTGATAAGCACGATGGGGTGATCACTGACCCTGAGCCAGACATCCTAGAATGTGAAGTCAAATGGGCCTTAGGAAATCTAAGCAACAACAAAGCTAGTGGAGGAGACAGTATTCCAG
The DNA here is from genome assembly GCF_028640845.1 of Ahaetulla prasina. NCBI lineage: Eukaryota > Metazoa > Chordata > Lepidosauria > Squamata > Colubridae > Ahaetulla > Ahaetulla prasina. The sequence continues at coordinate 109,369,289 of NC_080542.1, read as the reverse complement.
CTGAGCTATTCAAAATCTTAAAAGACAATGCATTAAAAGTGCTACACTCAATTTGTCAGCAAATTTGGAAAACTCAGCAGTGGCTACAGAATTTGAAAAGGTCAATTACATTCCAATTCCAAAGAAAGGCAATGCCAAAGAATGTTCAAACTATCGCACCACTGCACTCATTTCACATGCTAGTAAGGTTATGCTTAAAATCCTACAAGCTAGGCTCCAGCAGTATGTGGATCGAGAACTACCAGAAGTACAGGCACAATTTTGAAGAGGCAGAGGAACTAGAGATCAAATTGCCAACATACGCTGGATCATGTAGAAAGCTAGGGAGTTCCAGAAAAAACATCTACTTCTGTTCCATTGACTGTGCTAAAGCTTTTGATTCAGGGGGGAAATGCTACTGGATCGGGCGAGTAGGTAGCGAAGACTGGGGCTGATTCGCCAAACTAGGAGCAATGGCTGACTGGCCACGGCCCTGAACGAATCCCAGCCCGCAGTCCTGCCATGCTTGCCTGCCTTCCACACTGCCTTCCCAGCATCCCGGTGGCCAGCTTGTGAAGGCAGACAAGTGGAAGCCCCCATGGAAGGCAGGCAAGCATGGCAGGGCTTTGGGAAAGGGAGTAAGCTGCCCCTCTAGCAACACCACTTTGCCATCTCTTCCTCCTCGCCAGCAGCATCCAGCAAAAAAGAGAGCATCTCCCCAAGAACTGAACCTTTTTTCAGCTGACTTGGACATCCCAGGCAGCCCGGAGGTCTTGCAGTGAAACAGATCCGGGCTAATACCAATGCGATCCTGACCATAGCCTGGCCTCCTGGTGCCTGCCGATGGGTTGGTGATTCCCGCGGCTACCTTACTGCAGAACCAGATGTTGTGCGGGCATGGGGAGGTAATGGGGGGGGGAAAGGAAAGGAAGTGCATGGAGGTGTGGAAGCATCGGCTGAGTTTGCAGGGAGATTGGCCAAGTGGATGCTGCTGGCGAGGAGGAAGCGATGGAATGGCAAACCGGGGGAGGGGGCAGCTTACTCCCTTCCCTGAAGCCATGGTTGCCTGCCTTCCACGCTGCCTTCCCAGAGGTCCCCCAGGCCCCTTGCCTTCCCCTCCGCCTCAGGTCCTGCTGCTTGCATCCAGCCCATGACGGGGGACACTTTCTTTCTTCTCTCTCAGCAGCCACTGCTCAGACCAGGTGTGTGTATGTTAGTGTGTGTGCGTGTGTGTGTGCATGTGTGTGTGTGTGTGTGTGTGTGAGAGAGAGAGAGAGAGAGAGAGAAAGAAAGAAAGAAAGAAAGAAAGAAAGAAAGAAAGAAAGACATGAGTGACATAATAGCCATGCCCATCCAGTCACATGCCCACCAAGCCACGCCCACAGAATCAGTGGCAAAAAAAATTAGATTTCACCCCTGCTTTGATTGTGTGGATCACAACAAATTGTGGTAAGTTCTTAGAGAGATGGGACTACCAGATCATCTTATTTGTCACTTGAGAAACCTATATGCAGGTCAAGAAGAACAATGAGAAGTGAAGATGGAATCACTGATTGGTTCAAAATTGGGAAAGGAGTCCGCCAAGACTGTATACTATCGCCCTGCCTATTTAACTTATATACAGAGCACATCGTGAGAAAGGCGGGGCTGGATGAATAAAAAATTAGAATTAAGATTGCTGGAAGAAATATCAACAACCTCAGATATGCAGATGATACCACTCTAATGGCAGAAAGCGAAGAGGAACTAAAAAGCCTCTTGATGCAGATGAAGGAGGAGAGTGCAGAAGTTGTCTTGAAACTCAACATTCAGAAAACTAAGATCATAGCATTCGGCCCTCTTAATTCCTGGCAAATAGATGAGGAAGAAATGAAGGTAATAATAGATTTTATTTTCTTGGGCTCCAAGGTCACTGCAGATGGGGACTAACTACACCAAGAAATTAAAAGACACTTGCTCCTGGGGAGGAAAACTATGGCAAATCTAGACAGCATACTAAAAAGCAGAGACATTACCCTGCCAACTAAAGTGTGTATAGTCAAGGCTATGGTTTTCCCAGTTGCAATGTATGGCTGTGAAAGTTGGACCATAAGGAAGGCTAAACGCCAAAGAACTGAGGCCTTTGAACTATGGTGCTGGAGAGAACTCCTGCGAGTCCCTTGGACTGCAAGGCGATCAAACCGGTAAGTCCTAGAAGAGATCAAGCCTGACTGCTCTTTAGAAAGCTAGATCCTGAAGATGAAACTAAAATACTTTGGCCACCTAATGCAGAAGGAAGGACTCACTGGAGAAGAGCCTAATGCTGGGAACAATTGAGGGCAAAAGAAGAATGGGACAACAGAGAATGAGGTGACTGGATATCACTGAAGCAGTTGGTGTGAGCTTAAATGGACTATGGGGGATTAAAATAAAACTACACCATTAAAATATAAGCACATTTTCTTGTTTCTTATTCTTACTGCTAATTTCCATCTCTCTTCTACTACTTCAGTCATACATATTCCAACTAACTAATAGTCTGGTTTGTGTAACAAATTGTGTTTGAAGCACTGTGTCAAAAATACCTTACCAAAAATTAAATCATAAGAGAGCTGTCATACCTGGACAATTACAGCATGTGAACAGTTACACGTCCATAATGATATAATTACACTTGATGGCAGTAATAGCACATGATGGAAGCTATTAATAGTATATAAAATACCCACAAACTTCACAAATGATGAATCTCCCATGTGGAGAAATAACATGAAGAATAACAGGCATTATTTATCTATTTCAAGGGTTTGGTTTGCAGAAACATGGATGGAAAGTTCAAATACAAGAAATAAATTTGCAGTCTGTAATTCATTTAAGATCGAGAACCTGTTACATTTCTATTTTTTAGTATTTCATGGGTTTTTTTGTTTAACATGCTTTTCAATTGCTCCAGTGTGCAGCAAAATTTTGAAATTATTTAAAATGAAACCATAAAAATCGTGTACAATGAAGTTGAATAAATAAAAACAAAACAATTGCAAGATAAAATAAATAATAAATTGCAAGATAAAATAAAATATTTATATTTAAATAAACTCTGGAAAACAAAATAGTTACTAAGTATTTCATAGAACAATATATTCCCCATTTCCCATCTCTGTTCAGCTATCATGGAATCAACATAAAACTCTGAATAAAGCATCAAAAGCTACTAGAATGTTTCATGAATGTTGTTATAAGTTATCCCAAAACAGACAATTCAAAAGAAAAGGTAAGTCAGTACAATTAATGTTTAGAAGTGAGAGAGAAAAAATTAGAAACAATCTCTTCATAGCCAAGTGCTATTCTATTGTGTTTGGTTTTATACCTCAACTAATAGGATTTGAACCCTCTTATATCACTAGATTTTATCACAGGAAAAATAGGGAAATAAAATCATGTTATGAAAAATTCATAACTATATTCTTAAACTTAAAATACTAATTTACTCTAAAAAAATTATTCAGAACCAAAAATATTGCATCTTAAAGAATTAATAAGGTCCGATTAAGTTTCGCTCCTTTCAAATCAGCTCACATCTGATATGGCAAAGTAATATCAGGATTTCTCATCATTAATTTTTCAGTTATAAAAATTAATTTGCAAGCAACCTTACGTTGTTTTAGATTATACTGTATACAATTTGAAAAACAACAAGATAAATGGCATTATATGCTCTATCTTTGGAGGAATACCCATAATTAATTAATTCAATTTATACGGCCTATCACCTTGATGGCGAACCTATGGCACACATGCCAGAAGTGGCATGCAAAGCCATTTCTCTAGGCACGTGGAGCCATCACCCGTTGCTCTTCTGGGTTCTGGTGTGCTGGCCACCTGGTTTTCATGTGTGGGTGTGCCGGAAACTGGAAGAGCAGCTGCCCATTGCACATGCACACTCAGGAAGATGATCTTCCTGTTTCCTCCTCCTCTTCTCTTCCCCTTCTAGCAGTGTACTGTTTTTCCAAACACCTGGGCTAGGCCGGGCAGCAATTCCCAGGGAGGGGTCCCAATCAAGGAGGCTCAGGCTGTATCCCACGGCTTGCATAAACCGCTCCCACCCCTTTCAAAATAGCAACCCGACACTTCCCTCGGGTGCCCACGATTGGCAAGCAGTTTTTTCAAGAAGACGGGGAAAGGCAGGCACGCTGGCAGAGACGAGCTTTAGTTGCTCATTCTGCATCTACCCTGAACCCTTGCCTGGGCTCCTCCCCTCTGGGTGCTGGCCTTCTCTGCAAGCCCCCTGAACCTTTGCTGCCTCAATTGGAACCTGATTCTGGAAGCTGCCCAGGGAAGCGTGGAGGTTTGAACTCAGTTGGCGAAGTGGGCACTGTGTAGGGGCATAAGGCAAGGCTCTGCCACCTGAAACACTGTTTCCACAATCTCGGCAAGCGTTTTCAGGCGGCAGCGCTGCAATCCCCTTCCTGAGTCCAAAAATGGGGCATGTGGAGGCCAAAAGAGTGCATTGTGTTTCAGGCAGCAGATCTAGCCAGGAGGAAAGAGAAAGTGAGTCTGCAGAGAAGAAGGAGGAGGGTACACAACTCTGCAATGTGCATTTCCAGGGAGGACAGCATTTTTGGACAGCAGTGCCAACTGGTATCAACTACCGCCTGAAATGCAATGCACTTTTTTCACCTCCACAAGCCCCGTTTTTGGATTCAGGAAGGGGATCATGGTGGGGGGCCATGCGCGCATGCGCAAATGGGGGCACACATTGTATTATGGATGCTGGTATGCGAGAGCGCTTGGACTTTTGGCATGCAACACCAAAAAGATTCACCATCATCTCAGTCAAGTGACTCTGGGCAGCTTACAATTCTAAAACTATAAAATAGTTAAGAAAATTAAAAATAATTAAAACATCCCAAAATAAATAAATAAGCAACCAAAATAGTTAATAAAGTAAGAGTATGGCCAAGAAATAGGGTCCTCGTCAGATTCACATGTGACAAAGGCAAGTTTTTAAAGCTTTCCAAACGTTGGGGCCATTCTAATCTAAAAAAAAAAAAGAATATTTCACAAAGCAGGGGCTACGGCATAGAAAACACACTTCTAGTCCCTGCCAGTTGACAATGATTATTTGACAGGATCTGCAGCATGCCCAGTTTGCCAAATTGAATTGGACGAGTAGGGCTCTTGGAAAAAGATGGACCCTTAGGTAATCCAGTATAATTGTTACTATGATTATATAATTTCTTTAAAGCCTTGCCACATCAAAAGCAAACATGGGAAATGATCCTACATTCCATCTTTTCCATGAGTGCAAGTCAAAATGATGGAATGCTATGAGGCGAGCTCTTGTAGAAATATTTGGCAAACTTTCTACCTGACTTCTCTGATACACATAACTTATGGCAAATACATATAAATCAGGAAGATAATGGAATTATCCAAGAAACGTAATATATTTTGCTGCATGCAGCAAAGAATGAGATAATTCCTTTTTATTTCCATATCCAAAACCTGATTAGATTAGCAGTTTATTTAACATTGCCACTGCAGCACAATTCTACAATGAAGTCAATAGGACTCATAGAGCACAGAATTTGCTTTTCTTAAGTGATATTTACCTAACTCTTAATATCTGCTGTCTGAGATAGTATTCTGCCTAATGATTTGTCTGCAAAGCAACAGTCACGATATAAGTGTATAGTATAAAGCAGTTGGCTTGATTAATTTCATCAAGTATATGAAATTAATCAAGCCAACTGCTTTATGCTATACAATCAGGGTTGAAATTCAGCCGGTTCTATCCAGCTTGGGCAAACCAATAGTGGCGGCTGCGGGAGGCTCCGCCAACCCACATGGATATCATGACATCACTTTTTTGGATGCAAAGGCTTTGCGCAAGTGCAGAAGGCTTTGCGCATGCACAGATGACAGTAGGGAAGGTAACTGAATTTCACCCTGTATACAATGGTATTTATGATGTACAAAACTATTAAATCTTTCTACAAAACGTTAGAAATTGATTGCTGTAATACTTTACAAAATACTGTGATGTATATATCACAAGCATCATGGAATAGTCAGTATTTATTATTTGTTTTGTGTTGTCCGAACTAAATTACATGTTATCTTTAATATATAGCAGGGGTGTCAAACTCACGACCCATTGGCTGGATGCATCACATGCTGGTCACATCCTCGGTTTATTGAAGGGAGAAAAAGTCATGATACATCATGTGATAACAAGATAATGACATGAGTTGGACACCCGTGATATATAGTATGCAACCACTATAAAGTCTCATTTTATTTTCAGTTCTACTGAATCTTTAAAAATGATTGATAGATTTCTTACTATTTTCAATGAGAACTTGAATTTTCAAATACATCTGTTAAAATTGATCCAACTATAATTTTTATTTTCTTGGATTATTGATTTGGGTTAAATTTACTAGACCTATGCAAGCCATACGGTGAATTGCTTTGTTTTTAGCCTTGTGCATCTATTCCCCAAAGCTGCAAATTAGATATAGCAGCTCAAAGGATTTGTGCTATTGCTTCAGAGCCCCCCGAAGATTTCCTTGGTGCCTCTATATTCACAGAAGACATTCCAGTTTCAGATAGCAAAGCAAATATCTGAGGATTTGAGAAGTGAATCCAGTGGAGCAATTTGCTTGTTGAATGATTTGCACAACCCAAGGGCAGGCTTCTATTATACTATTGTCACGACACTACATTAATTATTGCAACATTTCTTAAACTATTTTACTTTGGCTGAAAACTTTCACAATGATATTGTTGGAATAATTATTTTCCCTTCTCATTTTCACATCAGAAGTAAGGAGATTCAGAATTCCACTTAGCCCACATCTCAATCCTTCAGAGATCATACTACTTACATCTTTAATGCTGCTGTTTGATTTGAAGGTTTAAACTACCATTAATTGCTATATATTTTAAAAAAAACTATTTTGAAATAATTAGTTGAATACAAATAGTAATAATAATACTAATATAGAGAGAACCAGTTTTGTCTAGTAGTTAAGGCAACAGCACAGCAAGCCCCAGGCAGTGAATTCAAGCTCCACTCTAATCTGTGAGTGTTATCTCTCTCTCTCTCTCAGCCCAAATAAACTTCCAAAGCAGGGGTGAAATGTTCCCAGTTTGGACTGGATCGCCCGATCTGGTAGCGATAGTGGCGGGTGGTTCAGAGAACCAATAGCAAAAATTCCTGCCCCCCCCTGCACGATCATCAGAGGGTTTTTTTTTTAACTTTTAAAAGCATTTTTTCTTCGGCCGAAAAAATACTTTTAAAAGTAAAAAAAAAGCTTCTGATAATTGTGCGGCTCAGCTGGGATCATCAGAACCCTTTAAAATCATTTTTTCTACAACCTCTTTAGCTGAAGAGTTGCCTGATCATCATAGTCTTTTAAAAGCATGTTTTTTACAACCACTTTGGTTAAAGAGGCTGTAAAAAAAGCTTTTAAAAGGTTCTGGCAATCAGGCAACTCAGCTGGGATTGTCAGAACCCTTTAAAAGCATATTTTCTACAAGCTTTTCAGCCAAAGAGGCTGTAGAAAAAATGCTTTCAAAAAATTCTGCCAATCAGGCAATTCATCTGGGATCATCAGAACCCTTTAAAAGCTTTTTTTCCTCTGGCGATCCCAGATGAGTTGCCTGATCATCACAGGCTTTTAAAAGCATTTTTTACAACCTCTTTGGCCGAAGAGGTTGTATAAAAAATGCTTTTAAATGTAAAAAAAAGAAAAATGGCCAGTCACATTACACCCCCCCCCAACCAAGCCATGCCCACAGAACCGGTAGTAACAAATTTTACATTTCACCCCTGTTGTTGTTACAGCAAGGTTGTTATTGCTGTAGGGAAAACAGGAGAAGGACGGTATGTTGCCTTGAGTTATTTGTAAAAATTATAAAGGTAGAATACAAATAAATAATAAATACATATACATAAGCAAGTTTAATGTCATTCTGAAGCTATTAAAACAAAACCTCAGTTATTCAGATATGGCTGTGAAGTCTGATTCTCTTTGCAGATTTTTTCTTAAACTTCTTATTAACAATATCTTGATAAACAGTGGGTCCTAGTTTTAGGACATAGTTAAGCTCATATTTAAAGGTACAATATCCTTTTTAGATTAAAGATGTAAATTTTTTTCAGGACAATTGTAAAAGAATAGGATGTAAACCATCTAGCTGACAATTGGTAATTAAAGTGGTTTCTATGAAGTTTTAGCTATTTAGATAAAACAGCTGAAATACTTTTAAATGCTCATTCTTGTACAAGGAAAAGGGTTAGCATCATATTGTTAACACTATCTAGGAAAAATTGCATTCTATATTGTACACAAATTATTGCCTTGAGTTGTCAAATACGAATGACATAAATAGTGCCAGATGTTTCTCTTATAGCAAGTACTACAGAAAATTTCATAATTTCTAGTTATATACAACTGTTAGGTAGAATCTCACAACCAAGAGGTCCTAACAATAAATGTTTTGTTTACTTTTCTATGAAGAACAGATGTTTAAGTCTCATCTTCAATGATAATACTTGACAGTTTCCAATCTGACTTGTTTTGGTCTTCCTCAAATATATACTTTCTGATTGTAATTAAGCCCAAAGAAAATCTGTCTCTTGATTTTACTGCCTGAAGCTGCAGCTGTTGGCTGACATTATCAAAGCCTCACAATTGCAAACTCACGTGCAAATCTCATCAAGAGTAGACATTTCTAATTAATTCCAGAAGTCTTTCCTTTGTTCAGATCAGGAGACAGAAGAAAAATAATGATCAGCTTCCAAACAGTGGGTGTTGAGCTTCAGCATGGAGATTTTAAAAGCTCTAACTTGGCTGCCCCACCAGAACTGCAGAACAATTTTACAGTCAATTGGCCACAGCATTTGAAACTATACATCATCATCTGTAGTAGATGATAATGAAGCTAACATAACTACAAATAGAATAATGGTAATGAATCTCACAATATTTGGAAAGCAATATTTCCAAAGGAGATCTTTACCACTTGTGCCATCATCTTATTGAAAATATCTATCATACTACCTGATGAGTATGGTATCAACAGTATGGCTTGTGTTTATTTAAACAAGAGTAGGCAATTGTGGTGGTCAGGATAGCACTTACTATTTTGAGAGAAAGGTCAGCTGAGTCATCTGGTGCTCACTTAAAGAATCATCAGAGAGAAGATTTTCAAAAGTTTTGAACACTGGGGGTGAGGGGAGTTCTCCAAATAACCCAAAACAATTTGTGCAAATCAGTATTTTGGGGGAGGGGATCTGGATGTCATAAAAAGGAGCTGTACATGTTCCTTCTTGCTTCAAACGTTCTACTATCATCCCAGTGACGAAAAAGCCCACCATCAAGTAACAGAATAACTACAGACCAGTTGCTCTAAAATCTGTAGTTATGAAAATCTTTGAAAAGGCTACTGCTGTCCCATTTGAAAACCATCATAGATCCACTGTTAGACCCCTTGCAATTTGCATACCGAGCAAATAGATCAACAGATGATGCTATTAATATGGCTCTGCACTACATCCTACAGCATCTTGAATCTCCAAAGACCTACGCAAGGGTCCTCTTTGTAGACTTTAGTTCAGCATTCAATACCATCATTCCAGATACATTTCTAACTAAGCTAAACCAGCTACAGGTACCTGAACAGATTTGCAAGTGGATCATAAGCTTCCTAACAAACAGGAAGCAGCAGGTGAAGCTAAGCAGAATCACATCAGATACCTGTACAATTAGACAGCGCTCCCCCAAGGCTGTGTGCTCTCCCCACTTCTCTTTGTATACCAATGACTGAATCTCTAATGATCCATCTGTTAAATGACTGAAGTTCGCAGATGACACAACAGTGATCGATCTCATTCGAGACAATGATGAATCCACATACAGACGGGAGGTTGAACAAGTAGCCTCATGGTATGACCAGAACAATCTGGAACTGAACACACTCAAAACTGTAGAAATGGTAGTAGACATTAGGAGAAACCTTTCCACCTCTTACAATACTAGACAACAGAGTATCCACAGTTGAGACCTTCAAATATCTAAGTTCTACCATATCTCAAGATCTAAAATAAACAGCTAACATCAAAAACGTCATCAAAAAAGGACAACGAATAATGTTCTTACTGTGCCAACTCAGAAAGCTCAAACTGCCCAAGGACCTGCCGATACAGTTCTGCAGAGGAATTACTGAGTCTGTCATCTGCACTTCTATATCTTTCGGGTTTGGTTCTGCTACCCAACAAGACAGACACAGACTTCAGAGGATAATTAGAACTGCAGAAAAAACAATGGCTATCAACCTGCCTTCCATTGAGGACCTGTATACTGCACGAGTCAAAAAGAGGGCTGTGAAAATATTTACAGATCCCTTCATATTCTGGACATAAACTGTTTCAACTCCTACCCTCAAAATGACACTACAGAGCACTGCACACCAGAACAACTAGACACAAGAACAGTTTCTTCCCGAATGCCATCACTCTGCTAAACAAATGATTCCCTCAACACTGTCAAACTACTGACTAAATCTGCACTACTATTAATCTTCTCATCGTTCCCACCACCCATCTCCTTCCACTTATGACTGTATGTCTGTAATCTTGTTGCTTTTTTTTTATTAAAGAGTTTTACAAAGGATTTTTTCATTACCTCCCACTTCCCTCCCCACACACCGTCATCCCCACCCTGGACTTCCCAGAGCAAAATACAGGGCATAAGATCTAACAATCATAAGCTAGAATACACTAATTATCCATAAATTCCCATCCCTCCCCTATAACCTCAACTCTCCTTCTCCATAATAAAGAAAAGAAAAGGAAATGTTCATTCATAAGATATTTGATGTTTCTACATCCAATAATTGTTCTAAATGTAGTCAGTCCATCTTCTTTATTCCAGAATATTTTCTTGTGTGTATTCATTCAAGTACACTGAAATTTCCGCCACTTCCAACAGTTCAGTACTTTTAACATCCAGTCTTTGATAATAAGCAAATATTCCATCTTCCAATGTTACACTAACATTAATCTAACTAAATATTAAATTTAAAATCAGTAGTCCCTATTACCAATCCTTAATTATACCCAATAACATCAATTACTAATTAAACATTATCTTCTTCTAATTTTTTATATAATCAACCAAACTTTAACGTTTTATAACTTTTTTGTCTCTTAACTTTTTAACTTATATAAAATTAACATTTAACCCAATTTTTCCCTCCCCTATATTTCTATCACAATGAATTACCAAATATTTTATAACAGTTTTATCATACGAGACTTAAGGGCCGGTTTAGCTCTGCCTGGTAAGGCCTGTTATTAAGAACACAAAGCCTGCAATTACTGCAGGTTCGAGCCCGGCCCAAGGTTGACTCAGCCTTCCATCCTTTATAAGGTAGGTAAAATGAGGACCCAGATTGTTGGGGGGGCAATAAGTTGACTTTGTAAAAATATACAAATAGAATGAGACTATTGCCCTATACATTGTAAGCCGCCCTGAGTCTTCGGAGAAGGGCGGGGTATAAATGTAAACCAAAAAAAAAAAAAAAACCAATTCCATTTCTTTTTTCATTTTTTCCCAACACTTTATATGACCCAATATCAATTTTTGTCCAACATACCTAAATCCACCATATATAATAAAATAACATCAATATATCTCCCACATCTAATTTACAGATTAAAACAAGTACACCCCAAATTAATTTCCAAATACCATCTATAAAACATTTTATATAAGAAAAAAAATTTTCCTTGAGTTTTATACTTATCTAGTTAACTACTTACTAAGACCAAATATAAATTATCCTTTCTACTTTTTATATCCAAAAATTTTGCTTGTGATTTACCCTTTCCCATAAAAAGAAACTCTTTTCATTTGAGATTGTTGCTTCTTTACTCCTTGTTCTTTACGTTTAGTAATTACAATCATTCTTTGCTCTTCCCCTGCTGCTTTCAGCCTTTCTTCCTTAATCACAGCCTCTACTTTGCTTTGCTACGTTCTCACACTTTTTAACCACTTCCACTTCTCTTCCCATTTTAACTTCTAACAGTGGTGGAGTTCCAGCCTTCAATACATTAGTATAAAAATCTCTTGCTTTAAACACCGTATTAAGTCGATAATTCTCTCCTGCATAATTTACTGTTAGTTCAGCTGGAACATCCCATCTAAACCGTATGTGACGATTTCTAAATTCGTCCACCAAAAAAGCAAACTCTTTTCTATTTCTTAAAATTTTAGAAGGAATTTCTTTTAGCACTAATACCGCTTGTCCTAATATTTGAGTTTTATTTTTATAAGACACTTGTAAAATCTCAGTCCTAATCTTCCTAGTTGTAAAATAAATTACTACATTTCTTGGTAACTGTCTTTCTTTTGCAGCCCATGAATTAACACGATAGATTTTTTTCAATTTGCGTTTTAAAATCTACAGGTTTCTGTCCAATCATCTGTGCAAAAACCTCTGCAAAGACATCTTTTAAATTCTCTTGCTTATTTTCTTTCAAATCTCTCACTCTCAATGCAGATTCCATTACTCTATATTGGAACAAAACCCATTCTTCTTCTGCAGTCCCTACCTTGGTCTGAAGCTCCTCTATTTTATTTTTTAATACCAAATTAACTTGATTAACTTCTTCAACTCTTTCATCCAACTGTTTTGTATATTCAAAAAAACTTTTAAATGCTGCCACCGTATCTTCTTTTATCTCTTCGTCTTGAGCTGCAAGTGTGTCTTTAATTTTCATTATTTTCTCTTCAATTTCCTTAAACTTTTGGTCTATAGCAAAAATTTGAGCCTTGAGAAATTCCTTCAACTCTTCTTGTGATTTATATATTTGAGCTAACGAGGCATCTGTTTCTTTAGAAACAGCAGGCTTTAATTTTTATTTATTTATTTTGTCACAACAGTATACACAAGCATCAACATAAATCAGCAAAATATCATATAAGCATATATATGAGCAAAAGTATGTAATAATTGTATTATTATCAGGTGAGATCATCAGTGGTTTTGGGGTGAGGTACCAACTGTACGCTGATGATACGCAGCTGTACTTTTCCACCCCAGGCCACCCCAACGAAGCTATCGAAGTACTGTCCCAGTGTCTGGAGGCCGTACGGGTCTGGATGGGGAGAAACAGGCTCAAGTTCAATCCCTCCAAGACGGAGTGGCTGTGGATGCCAGCACCCCGGTACAGTCAGCTGCAGCCGCGGCTGACTGTTGGGGGCGAGTCATTGGCCCCAATGGAAAGGGTGCGCAACTTGGGCGTTCTCCTGGATGGGTGGCTGTCCTTTGAAGATCACCTGACGGCCGTCTCCAGGAGAGCTTTTTACCAGGTTCACCTGACTTGCCAGTTGCGCCCCTTCCTTGACCGGGATGCCTTATGACGGTCACTCATGCTCTTGTTACCTCTCGCTTGGATTACTGCAATGCTCTCTACATGGGGCTCCCCTTGAAGAGCATCAGAGGCTCCACTTGGTTCAGAATGCAGCTGCGCGGGTGATAGAGGGAGCCGCTCATGGCTCCCACGTAACACCTCTCCTACGCAGGCTGCACTGGCTACCTGTGGTCTTTTGGGTGCACTTCAAGGTGCTGGTTACTACCTTTAAAGCGCTCCATGGCTTAGGACCGGGTTACTTACGGGACCGCCTACTGCCATCGACGACCACTCACCGACCCGTGCATTCTCACAGAGAGTGACTCCTTAGGGTGCCGTCCGCCAAACAATGTCGGTTGGCAGCCCCCAGAGGAAGGGCCTTCTCTGTGGGGGCTCCCACCCTTTGGAATGAACTTCCCCCTGGACTTCGCCAACTTCCTGACCTTCGAACCTTCCGCCGCGAGCTGAAGACATATTTATTCATCTGTGCAGGACTGGCATAGGGTTTTAGATTTTATTTGGCTTTAATTTTAGTGGGTTTTATCGTTTTAAAGATATTTTAATTCGGGCCAAATTGAATAAGTTTTTTAAATATTATTTTATTCTGTATTTATATTGGTGTCTTTTTATCTGGCTGCAAACCGCCCTGAGTCCTTCGGGAGAAGGGCGGTATAAAAATTTGATTAAATAAATAAATAAATAAATAAATTTGATATAATATAAGGAAACATTAGGATAGGAACGGTAGGCACTTTTGTGCTCTTATGCACGCCCCTTATAGTCCTCTTAGGAATGGGGTGAGGTCAGCTTTAACCAAAAACTGTCTACCATGAGGTCAATGTAGACAGTTTTTGGTTAAAGCTTTTGGGAGTTTGAGAAGAGACACAGATTCAGCTAGTGTGTTCCAAGTGTTGACAACTCTGTTACAAAAATCATATTTTCTGCAATCAAGATTGAAGCCATTAACATTAAGTTTGAATATATTGTTTGCTCTTGTATTATTGCGATTGAAGCTGAAGTAGTCTTTAACAGGAAGGACATTGCAATAGATGATTCTGTGTGTTAAACACAGGTCTTGTCAGAGTCGGCGGAGTTCTAAGTTTTCTAATCCCAGGATTTCAAGTCTGGTGGTGTAAGGTATTTTGTTGTTTTCAGAGGAGCGGAAAACTCTTCTTGTAAAATATTTCTGGACACGTTCAATTGTATTATTATAAGAGATGTGGCGTGGGTTCCAGACAGGTGAGCTGTGTTCAAGAATTGGTCTAGCAAATGTTTTGTAAGCTCTGGTTAGTAGTATAGAGTTTTTTGGAAAAGAAGCTACGCAAAATTAGGTTTACTTAGAGCCTTTTTTGCTATACGGTGGTTCCGTCCCAGGCGCCTGATGGACCCTGAGAGGTTCCAGACGGAGCTTGGGCCATTCCCTGAGGATCTGGCCCACGGCACGACTGAGGAACTGGTCGTGGCCTGGGAGCAGGCCGCGGCCGGGGCCCTGGATCGTGTCACGCCTTTGCGGCCTCTGACCCGGCGTAGATCTCGTCCGGCCCCTTGGTTCTCCGAGGGGCTGAGGGAGATGAAACGCCGGAGAAGACACCTAGAGAGCACCTGGAGGTCCAGTCGCTCCGAAGCTGATCGGACACTAGTTAGGACCTATACTAGGACCTACCTAGTGGCAATGAGGGAAGCGAGGCGCCCACGCCCACCCTCATTGCGTCGGCAGATAACCGCCCGGCCGCCCTGTTTTGGGTGACCCGCTCTCTCCTACATCAGGAGGTGCGGGATGACCCTTTGCAGGGACGAGCCGAGGAGTTTAGTGGTTATCTATACGATAAAATCGCTCAGCTGAGGGACGGTATGGACCGAATTTGGGATGATCCAAGCGAGGGAGAGGAGGCACGTCTTGTTGAGCACATTTGGGATGAGTTTGACCCTGTGGCTCCCGAGGACGTGGACAGGTTGTTGGGGAGGCTTCACGGCACGACATGTTTACTGGACCCGTGCCCTTCCTGGCTGGTACTGGCCACTCAGGCGGTGACACGAGGCTGGCTCCAGAGGATTATCAACGCTTCTTTCTTGGATGGGGTTTTCCCTGCCGCCTTGAAAGAGGCGGTGGTGAGACCCCTCCTTAAGAAGCCCTCTTTGGACCCAGCTATTTTGGCTAATTATCGTCCAGTCTCCAACCTTCGCTTTGTTGCGAAGGTTGTAGAGAGTGCCGTGGCGCGACAGCTGCCCCAACACCTGGATGAAGATGTCTATCTAGACCCGTTCCAGTCCGGCTTCCGACCCGGATACAGCACGGAGACAGCTTTGGTCGCATTGGTGGATGATCTCTGGAGGGCCAGGGACAGGGGATATTCCTCTGCCCTGGTCCTATTAGACCTCTCAGCGGCATTCGATACCATCGATCATGGTATCCTGCTGCGCCGGTTGGGGGAATTGGGAGTGGGAGGCACCGTACATCGGTGGTTCTCCTCCTATCTCTCCGACCGGTCGCAGACGGTGTTGACAGGGGGGCAGAGGTCGACCGCGAGGGGCCTCACTTGTGGGGTCCCTCAGGGGTCGATTCTCTCGCCCCTGCTGTTCAACATCTACATGAAGCCGTTGGGTGAGATCATCAGTGGTTTCGGGGTGAGATACCAGCAGTACGCTGACGACACCCAGCTGTACTTTTCCACCCCGGACCACCCCAATGAAGTTGTTGAAGTGCTGTCCCGGTGTTTGGAGGCTGTACGGGTCTGGATGGGGAGAAACAGGCTCAAGCTTAATCCCTCCAAGACGGAGTGGCTGTGGATGCCGGCACCCCGATTCAGTCAGCTGCAGCCGCGGCTGGCTGTTGGTGGCGAGTTACTGGCCCCAAAGGATAGGGTGCGCAACTTGGGTGTCCTTCTGGATGATCGGCTGTCGTTTGAAGACCATTTGACGGCCGTCTCCAGGAGGGCCTTCCACCAGGTTCGCCTGGTTCGGGATGCCTTATGCACAGTCACTCATGCGCTCGTTACCTCTCGCTTGGATTACTGTAATGCTCTCTACATGGGGCTCCCCCTGAAGTGCGCTCGGAGGCTTCAGTTAGTCCAGAATGCAGCTGCGCGGGTGATAGAGGGAGCTACACGTAGCTCCCATGTAACACCGCTCCTGCGCAGACTGCACTGGCTGCCTGTGGCCTTCCGGGTGCACTTTAAGGTGTTGGTTATGACCTTTAAAGCGCTCCATGGCTTAGGACCTGGGTACTTACGGGACCGCCTGCTGTTACCATACGCCTCCCACCGACCTGTACGCTCCCACAGAGAGGGACTTCTCAGGGTGCCGTCCGCCAAACAATGTCGGCTGGCGGCCCCCAGGGGAAGGGCCTTCTCTGTGGGGGCTCCCACACTCTGGAACGAGCTTCCCCCGGGTTTACGCCAAATACCTGACCTTCGGACATTTCGTCGCGAACTCAAGACTCACCTTTTTATCCGCACGGGGCTGGCTTAAATTGGGATTTTAATCTTAAATTTATTAATTTTAAATGGGGTTTTAGTAGGGTAAATTTTAATCATTGGGCTAATTTAAATAAGTTTTTTAAATCGTATTTTAAATTTGTATATTGTATTGCCGATTTTTATTATGCCTGTACACCGCCCTGAGTCCTTCGGGAGAAGGGCGGTATAAAAATCAAATAAAATAAATAAATAAATAAATAAATGTAGTTGCAGTAGGCACAGAAGCCATCTTACTTAAACTTTGTACTTTGCAACAAAGTCAAATCTGTTCATAAACTCCTTATTTGGGTTGAGTAAATAAATTCTATAGTCCTTCAACTTTTCTCTTTAACATTTCTTCACATAAATATAAAATCCAGCAAGTTTAAACAGAGTTAAGGGTGCTAATGATACTAACGAGGACTTCCTTAACTTTTGCTTTCACGCCCTATTAAGCAGATGCGCCATTTCCTTTCTTCTCCAATACTGTTCAAAGATCGAGTTGAGGTTTGGTGCTTACATCAGCCTTTCCTCCTGCCATTGCTCCGTCTGCTTAAGGTAAATTAGAATTAGTCTTCATCTTGATAGCAGAGATGGTCATGGCGTTTTGTTCTACATTAATGCAGAGGCATCCCGGATCCGGAGCTTTCACCAGGCTTAAATAGGGAGCTCTCACCCTTGGAGTCCCTAGAATTTTTTCTGGGGCTCTCGGTGAGCTCTACCTCCACCTGGCAGCTCACCTTTCCCTCTTCTCCCAAGGAAAAGGTTTCCAAGCCGTCAGAAAGCTGATGTGCGCTGTCTAGACAACTTTAACAAGATCACGGGGCTGGTGGTCCGAAAAGACCGTCTCCAACGCCTACAGCGCCACTGGAACTAATCTTGTTGCTTGTATTCTTACGATTTATATTGATATTGTTTCCTAATTGCTTATTTGTACCCTATGACTATCATTACATATTGTATCTTACGATTCTTGATGAATGTATCTTTTCTTTTATGTAGACTGAGAGCATATGCACCAAGACAAATTTCTTGTGTGTCTAATCACTTGGCCAATAAAAAATTCTACTCTATTTTATTTACATGTGGCTTGCAAGATGTCCATCTTTATTTTCCATCAATATATGATACCAACCTTTAAGGCCCCAAAAGGCAACTAGATTTTCTTGGTTTTTATTTCTCTTTGAAAACATTCATCGAAGAAGCTTCGTCAGGTCTGAACTTTTGAAAAGCACCTTTGGAATAATGAGCTGGATGATTGAGAATCTCCACAGGCATTCAACCTTTAAGGCCTCATTTTTCCTTATCACTTTCTCTCTTAATCTATCTATAATTGCCTTCAGCAGATATAATTCCTCCACAGGGTATGAGCAATGGGTAAAGAACTTTTCTAAATTTAGAAATATCAAGTTTGAGGGTTGCATTGGGTTTTTGCAATGCATCAAGGATTGCACTCCAAAACTTGATGAAACTATTTTTTATTATTGATGGAATAATTGGCTCAGCTTAAAATCTTATGAGCAAGAAGATAACAACAGCCAGGAATTATCCATAGGGGTAGGTAACTTGTGGAGAGGGAGCAGAGGGCAAGAAATTGAGGATTCATAGAAGTAAAGTGCTAACCTAATTGGTGGGAATGAAAGCGGACAAAAAGAGCTGGAGAAGATAAAAAGCAACAGAAACAAGTATAGCTATGGGAGTAATTAATAGGTAAAGTGTCTACAAGTACTCCCTGACATACAACTGTAATTAAGGTACAGTTTTGGTCGTACATTATGAGAGTTGTAAAGTGGGTCACCATATGACCATCTGATTTTTTTTTACATTTTTTGTTGCAGTCGTTAAGCGAATGCAGCTGTCACGAAGCAAATGTGACAATCATTAAGCAAACCCATTGTTTGCTATGGGGAGAGGGTTGCCAGAAAATGGAAGTAAGCAGTGGTTTCCAGCACAAACATCATACACTGTGGTTACAATATCTCTCCACAGGGCACTGCAAATGGATGTAAAATGAGCTGGTTGCTGAGCATCCAAAATGCAGTCATGTAACTATGGAGTGTTGGTCATTGTAACTTCGAATCTGACATATATATCTCTTTTTGGGTCCATCATAATTTTAAATGGCTGCTGAAAAACCATATTATATGTTAAGGACTACTTGTATTGGCAGAAAGTAGCTTAGGAGACAGACATAGGGAAAGTGGGCATAAAGTTGCATTTTCTCAAGTTACTTGATACCTCCAGCCATACTTTTCTATCTTTTATATGTCTGATATATTTTAAGCAGAGTCTTACAAACTGTAAGATCTTTTAACATTTTCAACGTATTTTGAGTTCTTTGGAAAGAAAGCAATATAGAAAGAATAAATAAATACTATACAGAAGTTTTTATAGAAACATTGATTAGCTGAAATATTTAATATCTATATCAACAATTGTGCTAATTTAAAATGTGTGAACATAATTAACATTTTTAGAAGTATGAATAAACAAATTATATAGATTATACTTTAAATAATTCATTTTACAAAGAGAGTAATTTGATAGACATAATATGCATTTTCTACTTAAATTACAATGTCTGTTTCAGAATAACTATTCTTCTCTAAGCTTGTAAAGTATCATCACTTTTGTGAAATAAATGTGCTGTATGGAAATCAATATGAGTAATTCTATAGTAAAACAACTTTTCTTACCTCAGAGGTAGTTGATAAAAGCGCAGAATGTACTTCCAAATATCCAAGCTTCTGCAGAGCAAGAAAAGCAGAGCAACGTGCAGATTCCATGAAAGTCATTTCAGGTCTAAAATTGCAATTTTAAAATGATCAAAATTAATTGACAAACAATTCCCAAGATGATGTGTACCAGTAGTGGGTTGCTACCGGTTCTCCCCAGTTCGCAAGAACCGGTAGTAAACATTTTGAGTAGTTCGGAGAACCGGTAGTAAAAATTCTGCCTGCCCCCTCCCCCAATCTATTGCTGCCTCCCAACTCCCAGCTGATCTGCTAGAAGGAAAAAATCAAGACTCACTTGTCGAAAAAGACAAAAAAAAACCAAGATACCGTCCCTTTAAATTGAGAAGCCAAGAAGCCTCCCAACTGATCAGCTCGCTTCTCAGCCAGGAGATCGCTTGGCAAAGAAGAAATGGGGGGGAAACACTGTTGTTTTAAATTGACAGCAGCTAGAAGCTCCTTTCTGGGTCAGCTGAACAACAAATTGGATAAGAGGAGGAATTCTTATATGGGTCAATGTTTTTGAAGTTTTGGGGTTTGTGCAACATGGGCTTTGTGTTTCTAAAAAGGTTTGGGCAATTTCCATTGTGAAGTATCCTGTCTTGAATGAGTTTTCTGCCTACTTGTAAATGGAGCTGAACTTCTGGCTTCCACTTTATATTATATGTAAGCACCGGTAGCTGTTTTCTGCTTACAAAGTTTTCTTTATGCAGCTGGCAAGAATGTGGAATTCCAGGCAGGTTCCTTGCTAGCAGCTTGATTATTCCTTAATTATCTGGGATATTTTATTTGGGAAATGAAGAGGGAGGAGTTTGATTCCTTCCCAGAACAGATTAGTGGGGTGGGGAAGAAATGGGGATTTTGAAGTAACCTTCCCCTGGAGTGGGGAGGGAATGGGGATTTTAGACTTGCTGTCAAACATCAGCCATAATACTAATGATTGTTTTGAACAATATGCAGGTTGTATTATATGAATGGCTATTTTATATGTGAAATTATGACTGAAACCTATATAGGTTCACACTGTCAGGAAGTTTGTCCTTAGTTTTCGGTTGCTTCTCTCTTTGTTGAGTTTCCATCCATTGCTTCTTGTTTTGCCTTCTGATGCTTTGGAAAATACTTTCTCCCCCCCCCCCTTCTTTCTAGCAGCCCCTTAAAAGACTGTTTCCTATCACACTCTTGGGCAAAGCATGTGAGCCATTTCCTCCTTTCAGTGGTCCATGAAAGTGCATCTATAGCAGAGGTCTCTAACCTTGGCCACTTTAAGACTTTAAAGCAAAGCTGGCTGAGGAATTCTGGGAGTTGAAGTCCATAAGTCTTAAAGTGGCCAAGTTTGGAGACCCCTAATCTATAGTATGTAGATAATAAAGTTGAAAAAAGGTGAACAACATTTTTGCAGAACTATAGATATGTTGAGGCTGGGTGTGACAAGGAATGGCTGGGAGGGGAGGGGCCAGGCGAGGTACCTCTTGGCATGAGAGATATTGAGTTGGCCACGCCTACCCAGTCATATGACCATGAAGCCACACCCACTGTCACATGACCATCAAGCCATGCCCACAAAATAAGCCACGCCCACAGAACCGGTAATAAAAAAAATTAGAACCCACCCCTGATGTGTACATATGGGTTTAAAAGTATCAGATTCCTTTAAATTAATCCTGAAACTTTTGAATCCTTCTGTCAATCCAGGAGTGCAAATCTTCTCAGCTTCTGATTATTGATCATGCTTGATCATTCAGATGAACTATCAACCAAAATATCTCAAGGGAACTTTGTTGCCTATTCTATATCAAAAGTTTGTTTTAAAAAAACATTTAGCTTGGAGAACCTGTTAATTTTTTTAAAAAAATCCTGGAACTGTGATTAAGAGGCAAAGCTTAAGTAATATAAAATTTGCTGGGGTCAAATGAATTTTGTTTTTATGCTTAATTTTTTGATGAACCTCTTCAAATTCTTGTGGAACCCTAGGGTTCCCCAGATAAAAATAGAAAAACCTCAAACCTTACTGCATTGTCTCATAGTCCTATTTATTGTCTCAAGGTCCTAGACCAGAGGTAGTCAACCTTTTTATACCTACCGCCCACTTTTGTATCTCTGTTAGTAGTAAAATTTTCTAACCACCTACCGGTTCCAAATTAATGTGCCATGTATCATCTGCGTATGCCTCTAGCGCATCGTGGATTGGGTTGGGGGGGCATCGGCTACCAACTCTGCTTGTCTGTTACAGCTGGGTGGTGCGGGGGGAGATGTGCGAGCTATTCTGAGACGTGGCTCTTGTTTGAGGTCGCACTATAGCACCATTTAGTTTCACTTACGTAATGTGAACTAAACTTATGCGCGGGCGATACAATTTAATTTAAATTTAATATAATATAATTTAAATTGTCATGGGGAATTTTATGAAAACCTAATGAAAATGTTTTTAATAATGCTATAAAAAAATTTTTAAAATTCAATTAAATTTTTAAAAAAGGAAAGTGCTTCAGTACCGGACAAAACCCCTAGAGTCCACCATGAAAGCTGGAATGCCCACTAGTGGGTGGTAGGTTGACTACTACTGTCCTAGACTCATGATGGCGAACCTATGGCACACATGGAGCCATATTGGTGGGCACCCAAGCATTGCCCTAGTTCAGCTCCAGTGTGCATGCACATGCTGGCCAGCTGATTTTCGGGCCTTCCGGGGGGGTGGGGAAGACCATTTTCACCATTCTCAGGCTCCTAGAAAGCCTCTGGAGCCTGGGGAGGGTGAAAAACGGGCCTACAAGGCCCACCACGCCATCATGTGCCAAAAGCATGGGGAGCATGGGGGCACATTAAATTATGGGTGTGGGCACACATGCACGTGCATGTGTGCCCCCCACACTTCCCCCGCTTTTGACACATGATGGCAAAAAAGTTAGCCATCACTGTCCTAGACTCTTCAAGAAAAAAGCCAAGACAGAATCTAGACAGTTTGCATTTAACTTTTTAATTAAAATTTCCTAGTGGCAACAGGCATCAAAGCACTTAGCATTAAGACATTTGTTTTGCTATTATATGAAAAAAGTCCTCCATTGTTTTTCTCTTTTATTAATACCTAGACAAAAAAAAATCAGAATCGTAAGGATGCATTATTTTCACTTTCACTATTATTCAGAAGAGATATGTAAAATGTTTCCCTTGTTTAAATCACAAAATATCACTTTGACATTTGTCCTCTGTGTGATTTTAGCACCAGAAGAAACTATTTTGGCAGACAAAATGTTTTTACCGTGTAACAAACGGATATAGAAATAAAGGCTCAATTGCCTACCTTTGGTCCATAAGGAAACCAATGGAGGTCAATGTCAGAACAATGTAGCCAACCCTCATGAGGAGAGTTACCTGTGATAACGTCTGTTAAAACAACAAGCAGACAAATTACTCATTTAGGTTAGCTCTCTGGAGAGATATTGTGTTCTAAACTTCCCAGTGAGGTAGTCTGAACTTTCAGTCTCAATTATATGAATTTGTTACTGTCTGCTTTTTGAGTAGTTTGATACTTTAAACTTTACAACTGCAAATCCACTGCAGATCCTCTATTCCTCTTTCATGTCTTTAGGTTTCAAAGCTGAAGGTTACAAAAATTGGATATTTTCCTCCAAATAATTCTTTGCACAATATTACTTTTGAAAAATAATTCTTTCACTCTTATTATGGTTTATTCTCCTGACATTATTTGAACCTTTAATGACCTGAAACAAAGTGGTAGACCTGTTTTCTAAATAAATATCATATCACATATCTGCCTCCTTCTCCAGCCTTTCTCTTACTAGCATTAGATCTTTATATTTTCCAATCTGTATTCTCTGGAGAATCTTAACAACTGAAAAAAATTATCCTGTTAAAAGAAGGGGTGGAAGTACGGAAAGAGAATAAGTCAGACAGTTTAATCTTATATGTATTTTTCTGCTTCGTATCTATTAAATATATTAAATAATATTACTATTTGGAATCTGGACTCTTCATATTTGAATCAAGTGGAACATTAAGTGCATTCAGTTCAATTCAGGTACTTGGTTATAATATACAAATGGTTGAAAGAATTAAAATTTATATTACTTTTTTAAATAAAATGCTGTACTGTTGACATATTTTATCAGAAAAATGATCTAGAATGTATAAAGGTGCTTCAGATCTATGTTGTAAATGTGAACAACAGGAAGGATATTTTATCATGCTTGTTGGCTGGAAAATTTGGGACACAAATGTATACAGTAATTCTGAGGATTTTACAGATAATCCTCAACTTACTATCTGTCATTTGGAGTTAAATTGATCATTTGGAGTTAAAATGGCCTTGAATGGAAGCTTTATGGCCATTGTAAAATGTGATCACATGACCATATTTCAGGCATTTCACAAACTTCTCTCCTTGATGACTGGTTGCAAGATTGCATGGTCATGTGTTTGTGAATTGTGATATTTTTTGCTAACTTCCAGAAGAAAAAGGCTTATTCTTCCAAATTCACTTAAAGACTAATGTTATGTTTAATGACCATTGCAAAAAATGTCAGAAGCTTACTTTGACTTATGACTGCAATGACTTATGATGGGAGTTTTGGTCCCAATTGTGTTCATAAGTTGAAGACTTCCTATAAAAATTAATATTCAATTGAACTTTGATACAATATGGTAAGTGGTCTGAAAAAAATCCATGTCAGATTCTTTTTATATATGATAACCACAGTGAGATTGTTGTTTGTACAGACAGACAGATTTGCCAATATATACAAAGTGGAATGGTTGGTGAAAATATCAGAACTTGCTAAAATAGTTAAATTAACTTGTCTGATTAGAAAAAAATATAATATTTGTTCATTTATTAGTGACAAAAAACTTTTTGCTTAAACTTTAAAAAAATGTTTCTGGTTTATGGATTTGATGGTTAGATAGGATAGTTTATATAAAGAAGAGAGTCATGAAGGTAGTGTTGATGATTTGAAAGCTATTAAATTATTTCTGAAAAGACATGATAGTTGAGAGAGTAGCAATCAACAAGGATGCTGTTGAATAGTCTCAAATTCATCAGCAGCACAAACTCTTTTTCACTGGGTATGGAGAACTCATTAGGCCATCTGACCCAGGCCATTTTTGAGTGGATTTGCTTCACCGAAGATTCAAAAGGCAGCCATCATCCCTAAAGTTTTAACTTCTATTAAACTACAAAAACAGATACATTGCTTTAAATATTCACACAACTTAATCAGTTTATAAGCCAACGCAAATTTTTCATTTGTGCCAACATTTTAACCATAGAACTTTCATACTTCTGATAAAAGTGATGCTAAAAGGTAGTTTATTGCAGCAATTATTCTCAGCACAATATAGTTACTAGCACATTTTATATAATTAAATATACACTGATTTAGACTAAACTATTTTCCCTTAAAGAAAAAGAGAATTTTTAATTGGGAAGCTGCTTACAATACAGGGAGCACAATGGTTCTTAGTACTGCTCAATAAAATTGCAGAAGGAAATGAATTATCATCAGTCTGGCAAATTAATACAACACTCTCATTTAGAAAGGCAAATATAATGTACATCCCTGCTCAAAGTACAAACTAATCTGGTATTCTCTACCATGAACATTTTTAAATGTTCAATATGCTTTGATACCTCAATACTTAGCCAAACCACTGTGGTTTTATCAAGAACTGTGAAACTGATGTAATAGATGTTAACTGCCTACGGAAAAAAACAAGAAGGAGAAAATATCCCTATACAACAACATATATTTACTGCCCTAGGAAAAGTATGTCACCTCATGCATTTCCCAGGATATCAGTTAAATTATACCATTTACCTAGGTTCTGAATTTGCTGGCTACAACTACTGTACTCTAATGTTACCAGCTCAATAACAAGTGCTGAAACAATAAAAGAGAATCTCTCAGTCCTGAAGCATTTTTTCTATCTATACTATCTATACTATCTATACTATCAACTTGTGAAGCTTCCCTGACCTGTTTACAAGTTGCCATAGACAGTGGGATGGGAAATTGCACCTGACAGCTGAACAAGTAATTTACTCCTAAATTATAACAAGATACATTCTGGCTGAGCAAGTCAAGGCCATCTCCATGAATGCCTGGAGGGAGTGACTTCCAAAATCCATGAAATCACCTCGCTGGGGAATGTGATCAGGTGACACATTGTGGGGTGAGGGAAAAACAGGGTCAGAGGCAAGGCGAGAAGGGGGTGAAGTCAGAGTTGGTTTCATCTAGGTAATGCTGACATGGTGCTCCTAATAAAAGACTGGATTTTTATTGCCGGATGGCTTGAGACTCTTAATTGCATTAGGGCACTGGGTCATAACCCTGACATCCACAAGGGATCCACATTCTGACCACTGCCTTCATCTCTGTATAGACCTTGTGACCAGAATGTCCAATCACAACACCTTTTGATTGCTATGTTCCTGATGCTGTTATTATCAGCAGCAAAACATGAAACAGCCTCTAATTTATACTGTATAACAGGAGTTGATATACATCTTCATGACTGAACTGAACCTCAACATGAAGAAAACCAAATATCTTGAGTACAGTGTCCAGGCCAATATTATAGTCAAGATAGATAGATCCAAATTCAATAGTGTTAGCCAGTGCAAACATCTGAGTTCATATATGACTTCAGACTGTAACATATCACTGGATAACTAAGGAGAAATTAACACTGTTACTGATTTTCTATGCAATCAGACAATCTGTCTATATCTGAAACTTAAAATTTACTGAATAATCATCAGACAAGTGGTAATATAAGTTATGGAATATTGGCTAGCAACAAAGAAGCACACTCTCAAAAATATGGAGATAAAAATTCTCAGTGGTTGTGATTAGACAGTGATAAAAGAAGAGATATAAAAATCTTGGTATTGCTTCCACTTCTGAGAAAATATGAGAATTATGCTTGCAGGTATGGCCATGTACTATGTAACAGCAACAACACTGCAGCAAGAATAGCTCTAGATTAACTACAAATCACTGGTCAAAATCACAACAAAAATTGTAAAACATCATCTTGTGAAGATCTATTGTGAGAAACTACATAGCAAGTGAATTAAATCTACAACCCAAGCAGAAAAATACAAGAAAGTGGTAGTATCTGTAGTAATAACAATGATTCCTATAAATTGTAAACCAATAGATGGATATATATGGGTCTTTTTTCTTTGTCTTTGTCTTTTGATTTTTAAACATGATACGAGCAAAGAATTATATGCTAATTTCAGACCTTTCATCAATCATATCAGAATTTTATGATTTAAAATTCATAAATTCTATTGATAGTTGCCAAATGTCCTTTTCTGTCCTTTCTGGAAATATTTCCTATCTATATTATGCCTTGATTAATAAAACTTTTCAGCTTTACCTCATTTCTGTGTTTACTGCTTTTGAATCCATTAACTTCCTATCTACCTTTTAGTATGTCAAAACAAAATCCAAACTTTTGCATTCCGTAAAGTATTTATAAAACAACCCTTATTTTTCCATTGTTCCAAATCAAGAACTTGACACTTAGGTTATTTATTTTTCTCCTGCCAAATAAATCCATTCTGATGATTCTGCTAGATACCATCAATTGCAACTTTTGTATCACAAGCCATGTTCAGTGAAACAAAACTGTTTTCAACAATATCACTTACATAGCCAGTGATTCATTGTCAGTATCCACCTTTCCTTACTAACACCAAACATGGTCAGAATTAATCATCATTTAGGTCCTGGTGAGAAGAAAAGGACATAGAACCAGATCTGAACTGAACTAAACTAAGCATTTCTTGCTGTCTCAAACTATTAAGTTTCAAGTTATTTCCGTCTAATATAATTTAAAATAGAGTCATATCCTTTTAGAAATCAGTGGAGGTTTTTTTTTTTCCATTGGGCTTCTATTTAAACCTGTTTGTGGAAGAATCATCTACCCAAATGTGTACGGGGGTCTGGTCCAAATATTTTTTTTTCTGTGTTTCTTATTTTGTCCAAGAAAAACATTTCATGCTGAGGAACTTCATGGACAGAAAAAAACATTATGTGCTCGTGTGTAACAGCGAAGATAAAGTCACTATAGTAATGAGAATTATAAAGTTATATACTGTTTCAAGTGCTTTGTAGAATGGAACATATGTCTAAAAATGAGAAAAACAGTTGTTTCTATATATGGACTATTGCCACATTTGTGACATAGCCAAGAAAAAAGCTCCAGTTTTGTCTACGGGCATTTCATAATTCATCGTAGTGGAAAATTGATATTGAAGATATATGCCAAGTTATATTATTCACATACATGCTTTATTTCTACAATAGCTCTAGATTTTTTTTTAGGATTCCTGCAACATAGATTTCTGTCTAGCTTGAGTTTCTATTACATGCCTAGGCCAAGAATCCTGAAATGTGGACTCTTGTGCAGTTTTTCCATTATTTTATAACACTATCCCTTTCAACAATTATTGCCTGCTTTGTATTTATCATTGGTTCACATTCTGCAATATTCTTAAATTGATGTTGTCTGCCCAAGCAAAGTTCTCCTTAACCAGAGCAGGGTAATCACAGGGAAAGAAACAGTCCTCTCTCAAGAGTTATTCTTACTGATCAGGATAAGATAGCCTAAGATCTTATCCTAGCAACTGAATTGCCAAATATTTGACTCCATGCCTTTAACTCAACAGAAAGGTATCAGGCGTTTCCTCCACCCATTCCTTAAGAACTTGCTTAACAGCAGAACATGAAAAGATGGAGCAGTATAGAAGTATTTGGTTACACAAAGATAAATGAATCAGATAAGACTTTTTAAAACTAACTACCGTATATACTCGAGTATAAGCCGAGTTTTTCAGCACGTTTTTTGTGCTGAAAAACGTCCCCTCGGCTTATACTCGAGTATATACGGCTTATACTTGAGTTTTTTTTTTTCTTCTTTTTTTCACATTATACCGGATGGTGCAAACTTGGCGGGCTTTTGCATTAGCGCGGGGAAGCCCTGCCGGTGCAGTGAGAGGGCGGGGCGGGGGAGCCGCCAGCCTTCTCGGCTGAGGGAGGGAGGCTTTCCCTGACCGGTAGCTGCCTCATTTCCCTCCCTCGGCTTATACTCGAGTCCCCAGTTTACCCCAGTTTTTTGGGGTAAAATTGGGGACCTCGGCTTATACTCGGATCGGCTTATATTCGAGTATATACGGTAATTCAGATATTAGAACTAGCTATGTTTGGGTAAGGTAAAAGAATTTGGCAATATGACCATGGTAAATCCAATGAAACATTGTGGCCTCTGGTGGCTCAGACTGGTAAGACAGTCTGTTATTAAGCACAGCTGCTTGCAATTACTGCAGGTTCAAATCCCACCAGGCCCAAGGTTGACTCAGCCTTCCATCCTTTATAAGGTAGGTAAAATGAGGACCCAGATTGTTGGGGGCAATAAGTTGACTTTGTATATAATATACAAATGGATGAAGACTATTGCTTAACATAGTGTAAGCCACCCTGAGTCTTCGGAGAAGGGCGGGATATAAATACAAATAAAAAAAATTGTAATAAAGCA
Organism: Ahaetulla prasina; assembly: GCF_028640845.1. Lineage (NCBI taxonomy): Eukaryota > Metazoa > Chordata > Lepidosauria > Squamata > Colubridae > Ahaetulla > Ahaetulla prasina. The sequence goes on along the minus strand of NC_080542.1, from coordinate 109,340,157 downwards.
AGGAACACCTGACAATTTATTCTGGCTTTTCTCTAAACATTTCCATTCTATTAGTCCACCCCTCGTATCATTAATACACTTCTTTTGGTTTTCTGATTTTATGACAATTTATGAGAAGAATAACTTGAATGACAGGTTTTAAAAGACCAGTTAGTTTAACCAGCAAAAGCCATGAATAATAAGCAGGCACAGGTGAATCACCTAGTAGTAAGATACTTCTAGCTCTGATTATTATACCATGAAAAATGTCTTTATAGCCTCACCACAGACATATAATGAAGAGACTAGGAAATTTTGAGATGTCTTCAATCAGTTCACCTTTTTAATGCAACTAAAAACATTTCTCCAAGTTAGGAAACAATGTAGTTGATAGAAGTAGCTAAAAATGTGTCATCTCTTACTTCTTTGAACAAATCTCACTAAATAGTAATGGTTGAATACTTACTTGTTCATTTGTTCTAGAAAATGAAATGCTTATACTAGTTAAGGGATAAGCATAACACTAAAGCATAAGTTTAAAAATTGTAGAAATGACAAATTTTCTTACTATATTTAAATCATACATATATTAAAAGGTAATTAGCCAATCATGTCTCACAAGATACAGTAGTATATTTGGTTCATTCAACTTTTTTTCAGTTTTATTCATCAATCATCACCAACGCAAACAATTAGTATATTTAATTTTTTTTTCAGAAAATCGAAAGTAGCCTTTCTAAGTAAAATTTAATTTTACTTACATATTTGGAAGTAGTTAAGTCAACATAAAATCCCATCATTAAGGCAAAATGCATTATTACATAGATAGACATGTAGCTTGGCAATTTGCGGTTGAAAGGAACTTCCTTCCCAGTGACCTATAGTTGATAAAGCAGATAAATTTTGTTACTAAAAAATAACCAGTAATCAGTCATTTAAAATGCATTGTCACATATATTTTGATAATTTCTCTTTATCTTTATTGAAAATAACTTTCCTGAAATATCTTTAACTGATTTATTATTTTAATCAATAGTTGTCATTTTTTGTCAGAAGCATCAAAGTGCTTCCGGGTTAAAAGAATTAGATGGTGGCTTCATTGTTGCCAGGGGATGCCAAGTTTGGGGCTGCTTTAATGTTGTCATTAATGTGCCCACCAGAGCACATTTATTTACTTGCATTTGCACACTTTTGAACTGCTAGGCGGGTAGGAGCCGGAACGAATGATAAAGAGTTCCCCACCTTCGCATAGCAGTAGTGGTGTCTTGAACACAGGCTTTCTGACTGTTAGCCCAGTTTGTTTGCAAAGACACAGGGCTATAGTATCTAGACATTGCTTAATGGATATTAATACTTACTTCGGGAATTTCCTCAATAAGGCCAAGTCTTGGCTTGCCTGGTGCCCATCCTGGTCCCTTGAATATAACTGAAAGCTTATTGACAAATCCAGGTGTGGTCCAAAATATGCTCCATATATAAACACAATGATGAAACTGTGGGAATGGAAAACATCCAGATTTACATTGCTCAAAATTAATGAGAATACAGAGCAACAGAAAAGCTTTCATTACTGATTGTTATAAATAAAATATTTGAATATAGACTGTAACAAAGTTTTGCTTAAGTTTATTTGAGAAGATAAACAGTCTAAATATCATTGGCAATTTTTGATCTCTTGTGCTTTCTTCCCCATTCTATTGGAATGGAGAAATTGATTTTTGATTTTTACTTCAGTTGGACTATTTGATTTAAAGATGGCTAGTGACTGATATAGTGGTTAAGACACTGGGCCAGAAACTGACATACTGCAGTCTGATCCTAACTAGGTGACTCTGACCAATCACTTTCTCTCTTTGCGCTATGAAGAAGGAAATGGGAAACCATTCAGCAAAATAAAACAAAAGCAACAACTGCAACAAAAGATTTAAAACTTTTGTTTGTCAGTATGTTTTAAGGAAACAAACCAGGTTCAGAATCTATGGTTTGACACCAGACTGTTTTCTTAAATCAAATTAGTACTTGACACAATATTTACAGCTAGTTGAAAATAACTATAGACATCTTCAGTCTGCATCTTGTGGTCATACTAGAGTAATAAAAAGGCAGTAGAGAGAGCAGATAACTGTGAAAAATGTGTACAAAACAGAAACTGACACATGAAACAACCCAGTGTGAAAAATCAAACCAAAGAAAATTTGAGAAGCATGTTATAATTTTTTTAAAAATACATGAAATATGTAAAAATGAAAAAAAATCTGAAAAAGTTGGAAAGTCTGTGCCCACTGCTAACATGGCATATAGCCAGTGATGGGATTCAGCCAGTTCGCACCACTTCGGGAGAACCGGTTGTTAACTTTCTGAACAGTTTGGTGAACTGGTTGTTGGAAGAAATCATTAGGGCAGAGAACCGGTTGTTAAATTATTTGAATCCCACCACTGCATATAGCATTATGAACTATTTTGTAAAATAACAAAATATGTACCTGCAGCCTGGTTTTTATTATTATTATTGCAGCCCATTGAATGTTGTTGGAAAAAATGTTTATTCACTCAGTAGGCTAATGAAAAAGGAATATTAAATTCATGTTTAGTTGATTTCCTTTCCCCTTGCAGTTCATTATTTAGAAAATAAAGTATTTGTAAGTGTACACACACACAAAACAACAGATAGATTTTCTGCCCCAAGTACCTATTGTTATAAACAAAATAACTGAAATAAATGAGAATTGTTTAAAATTATTCAATGTATTATAATTCATTTGAGTATAATTATAGTATAAAATATATAACATAATATAATAAATATATAATAATACAATACAATATAATAATATATAATCCAAGAAGCTTCCTCAGTTCTTCAGTCAGACAAAATGTCTTCATGGAAAATCAAAGAAAGTCCAGTTGCCTTTTGAAAAAGTTTTTTTGTTTGGGACAATCATGACCTGGATTACAGAGAAGCTCCATAATCATTTTAATGTTTGAGAGCTTTATTAAACAAGGGAAAGACTAAGATTGTTTATTTTTTTAATTTGTTAAATGTATTTGACGCCTATCTTGCTGTGGGGCTATTCTGGGCAGCTTCCAACAATAAAACTGAAAACAAGATAAAAATAATAATAGCAAAGAAATAAATGAATAAAAGTAAAAAAATCAAAGTACAAATAATATGAAATTTAAAAAATGGCAGAAGAGGAACAGAAAGCACAGGAGGACGTGGAAATTAAGGGGCTGCATTAAGAGGACAGAATATGCAAAGTAGAAAGCAATTATTATTTTGTTAAAAAACGAAAGTTGAGACTATTTTAGAACTTTTGGCCCAGGTAATCACCAGGTTACAAGTGTTCCCTTAGCGAATGTTCAAAGTTATGTGATAAGTGCCCCCCAGATTTTACAAACAAGGTCCTTAAATTATGAATCTTGCAGCACCACAGCAGTTGTATGCTCTTACAAATGACCACAGAGGCTCTGCAACATTTGCCCCACCTTTTCTTCCCCCAGCTGGGTCTTCACAGGCACTTCACGTGTGGAGACTCACCTTGAGAAGTTCTCCCCTTTGTCACGCTTTCTTTGCCTGCTTCATTGCTTTAGGCTTTCAGTGCATTTGCAGAGAACACAGGCCTAACATACCACAAGATCATGTGAGATCAGTAGCGTGAGATCTTGTGCTACTGATCTCATGTGGCCTCACACTTTAGGCCTCTATTATCTATGAATTGAGGCCTGGACCTTTGCAAACAGATGGAAGGTCCTTCAGGCTTTTCCTCCATTTGCTGTTTCCTTGCCAAAGCCTGCAGGGAGATTTGTTTTCCGGTTGGCTTTGGGAGCCCTTTGGAAACAGCTTTTGTTGGCACCAGCAGAGCTTCGGAGGAGTAGGCATATCCCTCTGAAGCTCTGCTACTACCAGCAAAGGCTTTTTGAAAAGAGCTGCTGAAGCCTAAAGGGCACAATATTCAAGTGGAACTCCGGCAAGAAGGGAGAAAGGTACATGGGGTCTTCTAGACCTCTTTTTTCATCACTGGAGGCCTCAAGCGGATCTCCGGACAGAAAGAAGGCCCAGAAGGCCCAGCCTGTTTCCAGGGCTCCGCTTTCATTATTAGAGGCCTCATCAAGCATTCTTTTGCTGATGAGAAAGGAGGAAGTAGGCAAAGAAAAATGCTGGAGAGGAGACAGATTTTCATAAGGTAAGTCACCGGGCATGGCAGGATGGGGGGAAGCAGGGGTGAACTCCAGCAGGTTCTGACAGGTTCTGCAGAACTGGTAGCGGAAATTTTGAGTAGTTCGGAGAACCGGTAGCGGAAATTTTGAATAGTTCGGAGAACCGGCAAATACTACTTCTGACTGGTCCCAGAGGGGGCTGGGAATGGAGATTTTGCAATATCCTTCCCCCAGGAGTGGGGAGGGAATGAGGATTTTGCAGTATCGTTTCCCCTGCCACACCCACCAAGCCACACCATGCCCACCAAGCCACACCCACAGAACAGATAGTAAAAAAATTGAATTTCATCACTGGTAGGGGTCCCAGGGGAAGGAGAATGAGGTGTTTGTGGGTCAGAGGAGGCCTTGGGTAGTCTGAAGTAGGTGGCCTGTTCCATCATTAAGTCCTCCCACACGATTCCCCCACCCAGAAATATATCATGTGCATTTAAAGAACCATGCATTCATCCACACATTAAATTAAATAGGGGCCGGGATAGCTCAGGCAATAGAGAAGCCTGTTATTAGAACACAAAGCCTGCAATTACTGCAGGTTCGAGCCCGGCCCAAGGTTGACTCAGCCTTCCACCCTTTATAAGGTAGGTAAAATGAGGACCCAGATTGTTGGGGGGGCAATAAGTTGACTTTGTAAAAAAATATACAAATAGAATGAGACTATTGCCTTATACATTGTAAGCCACCCTGAGTCTTCGGAGAAGGGCGGGGTATAAATGTAAACAACAACAAAAAAAATTAGCGAATACATGGGCGAAAGCAGGAAGTGATCTCGTTCAAGATACAAGATTCACTCCCACAAATCCTCGGGTTACAAATGGAATGGACAGGCTCCATTACATTTGTAACTCGAGGACCACTTATTCTAAGCCATAGGAAGCAATGATGCTTGAACTTGATCACCATCCTAGGGGAAAAAATGAGACCGTTTGATCTAGATCGTTTATTAAAACATAAAAATAATATAGACAAATTTAATAAAAAGGATTACCTGAACTTTTAATGATTCAAAAGTATTTATGGGGTGTGTTAAACCATACACAACTTTATCTTTTTCTGCAGCAAAGGTACCTAGATGGAATATAAACACAATGTTTTAAAAATACATTTTAAAGAAAAAAAATTTTTTCATTTCATTCATGCATAGATATGATCCACATGACATTACTGGATGGCTTATAACACAAAATTAAATAATCTTAAAACTAGAAAGCTATAACATTGAACCCAAATATGTTGATGTATACCAGTGATTCCCAAAGTGTGAGCCGCGGCTCCCCAGGGAGCCGCGCTATCTTCATAAGGGCGCCGCGAAGAAGCAGCGTCTGCTCCATACGCGGTGTTGCGAGATCCCAGATGCACAAAGCCGGACACGGCCACAGCGACCGGGACTCGTACACCGCAACTTGGGATAACTCTAAAAGCCAAGGGACCTTTGCGCAGCCGCACTCACACCCTCCGCGGGGCAGGCCACAGCTGGTAGAAAGACGGCAGCCGCCGCCGCCGGACTAAAGGAGAAGCGCGAGCGCCGGCTTCGCCTGCCCGTTTGAATCACAGCGCCTGCCCAGACGACGGACTAAAGGAGAAGCGCGAGCGCCGGCTTCGCCTGCCCGTTTGAATCACAGCGCCTGCCCAGACGACGGACTAAAGGAGAAGCGCGAGCGCCGGCTTCGCCCGCCCGTTTGAATCCAGCGCCTGCCCTGACACGCTGTTCAACATGGCTGCGGCCATCACGCTCGATGGCATCGGGAAAGAGAAAATAGTTAAACTATTTTGCGCAGAAAATAGTTAAACTATTTTGTTGGTTCCTCCCAGGTGAGTCAGGCTGGAGGCGAGAACAGTCACCTCTTTTACAAGGCGGAGATTTGAGGGAACAAGGGGATCGTGAGAGGTCAAACTCCGAGACCGAAGCAGGGACTTTCATTTCTGGGAAAGTTTTGCAGAGGTTGCTCTTATCAAAGGAGACGGCGCGTCCATCAGCAAATCCAGACGGGCAGACCTTCTTTAAATTGTGAATTTAAAGCTCGTATTTAATTTATTTTTCAATTAACCTAACCTTAACGATCTAAAAAGTAGATTTCCAAATCCTTAAAAAGACAAAAATTAAAAAAAAAATCGGATGTACCTATTAAGGGAGCCGCGGAAAAAATCCGAAGTGTTATGGGAGCCGCAAACCAAAAAAGATTGGGAACCTCTGATGTATACAATAAATTAGTCATCTATTTACTACACAGTCAGCCTAGTAACTACCTAATACACTCATAGAAAAACAGCAGTCTTCTTACTGTTTCTAGCTTGTTTCCATAAACCTTACTCCTTAGACATATGGAGTTAGGAGAAGGGTAATAATAATCATACCCTGCCACAGCGTGTAAGTCAGGGAGACTCTGGTCAGGGAAGATCATTCTACAAAGATTTATAAAGGGCTTTATGTTGCTTCTCAAACTGATAGTAAAAAATAAGATAGAAACAAATCTAATCATGAACAAGTATTCTGTTAGCTTGGATGGGATAAAAAGTGTCAGAAGGCTTGAACTATGTCTTTATCACTTGGCCTACTTCTTGAGGACTAGCTGAATTTCCTTTTGTTTGGCTTTCTGTTTTTTCCCCAATATATATGACTTATCCTTTATTCTTGAATTTTCTTATTAAGTTAGCTAAGTTGTTGCAGTCCTATTTCTAGCTGAAATGTAATACTTTGTAAACTATTACATTATTTTGAATTATACCCAGAAACCTGAAAAAATGAATTTCTGTATCTTCTGATTCTACTGAACTAACTTGTTATGTTATCAAGCAAGACCAGCATTCAGAAATTTTTTAGTAATCTTCAAAGACAAGCGAAGAAAGAGCATTTTTATAGTAATCTAAACATAAGGTAATGACAAAAGTGACTTACCAAATATTCTGTCCCAAATAATTAATGTACCACCATAGTTTTTATCAATACAATATGGATTTCTGCCTAAAGAGGAAAAAATAAAGCATTTTTCAATTGGATTTGAACAATATATTAAGCTGAAACCAGACATTGACACAAATGAGAAAAGATTATTATTACTTAAATGCTGAATAATTTTAATTAAGCATTATTAACCTAATTTACATCAAGGCCATCACTTATAATTATTTCATAATATCTCTGTCTACGACACTCTCTGTGTGTGTCTGTGTCCATGTCTTAGTAAAATATTTGATAGATATATGGAGAGACAGACAGAAATATAACCATATAATATAGCCATAGGTAACCAGTGTCTAATTTAGAAATAAGAACTCATGACATTTGTAAGATTTTACAACACTACTTTACACTACATCACCCAAAAGGCATTGAAAAAGAGAATTCTATTTGATTTCTCACACTGAATAATACTAACAAAATAAATGCACTATTATAGCTTCATAATATCCAGTGTTGCCTACCATGATGAACTCTATGATGACTAGGAGTATTGAGAATAAACTCCAATGGACCAAGATTTTCAATGACCTTTGGAAAAAACAATAAAATATGCAGTATAATTACAATGGATTGGAGCTCAATAAAATAACAGCAGATACTACAACAGAAGAAAACAAAGGGTGAGAAAACTGTTTAACAAATGTGTAGTTAATTCAGAAAATTCAGTCAGTTTTCATGAGATGGACATTTCTACAGTATGTAATAACACAGCAACAATAACAATTCAGAATGACCTCTGACTTCCTGTGTTATCATTTTAATTATATGTAATTAAGTTGTTTTTCATTCCTATAGTATTATAATTTTATCATAATCTTTTCTAAAGTAGTCCCAGGGAATATTTGTTGAATTCTATTTTTAAAACATTATCATGTAAACTTCAAGTTATACCCAGTGGTGAAATCCTACTGGTTCACACTGGTTCAGGTGAACCGGTAGTGATAAAAGCTACCCTGGTAATAAAAAAAAAGCTACCGGGTGGTCATATATTGAATTAGCTTTTTATACTGTTTTTTAATCTGTATTATATGTATTGTGGTTTTATTGGCTGTGAACCGCCCTGAGTCCTTCAGGAGAAGGGCGGTATACAAGTTTAATAAATAAATAAATAAATAAATAAATAAATAAATATTTCAAACAATCAGCTGTGCCGCGCAATTTAAAATCCCTAAAAAGCAGGAAATATAAATCACACAGCACAGCTGTTCCCCCTTCCTGTTCTACTTACCTTCCCAAGCCTCATTTGCGCATCGTGTGTTTGGTATGTACTACACATGTGCGTGTGCGTAGAATGCATTTGGTGCACATTGCGCATGCATAAGTGTGCAGCTTGCATCTGGCATGCATTGGACATGTGTGTGTGTGCAGCACACACTTGGCATGCACCACACATGCACAGGCAGCAAGCCGGTGGCAAACTGGAGAAGATTTCACCACTGGTTATACCATGTATAACTAACTATCTGTTCAGTTCATCCATTGCATGTTTGAGCAGATATCTGAACCTGCCTCTCCTTACTTTTGGTTTTTTAGTCTTACACTTTTCAACACTTCTGTAAATGTAGAATTTACAACTCACATACCAGTAGAAAAAATAGTTAAGAATTGAGAACACTGCAAGAAAAATTATAATCTTGTACGTTCAGTTATTCATGGTAATATTTATTAAACTCAAAGTATTATTTCAATGCAGTGAAATGAGGTGTGTTTATATGTTGCTGTTGCACTTTTTCCAAATATAAAGTTGATATAATTTCAAATTATACTTTTTTGACTGTAAGAAATATATTATCTAAAAGTATTTTAGTTATGATCACATATTTATCTGAGTCATAATTTTATTTCTACAGAGCAGATCCTTCTATCAATCGGAAAATTATTTCTATACTTAATATTTGAAACTCAAAGACAACAGAAATCCTCACACTTCAAGTTAATTCTATTTTCTTCTTAAAAGCATTATTATTTTAAGAAGGATACATCCTGTACACACTTGCTTGGGAGAAGGCCTCATTCAAATCATAGGTACTTGCTTTTGAATAAAAACTTAACTGGATTCTATGTATTTTAAAAGTAGAGAAGGATTCTCTATGAATTGTGGTTCATAAAATGAAAAATCAGCAGTTTATCTAAAATACCGTACTAACTTTGCTTTACCAAGTTTCAGCTTGTTTTTAAGATAAACATTGAAATGCTTTAGTAAAAATATACCATATTTAGACTTTCAACAGAAGTATTATAGACCAATTCATATTTTTTGGCTTTGCTTAGAAGTGGCTTAGGGCTGTACTTTTGATCAAAGTAGACACTTTTGATTTTTTAAAATCCCTGTGAACAGCATTGCTTACAATATGGATCCTTTGAAGAGTTTGATTTTAACCTCTGGCCCACATCTCTAGCACAGCAGTGGGCTGCAGTTCAAATCACAGAACAAAACACTGATGTTATTCACCCACGAGAGAGAGTTGCAATAAGGGTAGGAGAACAAGCTATGTATAATGTTGACTATCTTACGCTTAAGCTATTCTCATCAAAAAGTGGACCAAAAATATTGTTCAATAAAAAGTGCTATCAAAAGATTCACAAACATGTCATGAAATGGGAAGGATGACTATATTTCTTAAAGCAGCTTCTTTTCATTGCAAGTTAGCAGCAGGTATTCAGTCAGCCCTTAAGGAAAGGAATAACGATAGTTCTGGAATCACACATTTACACACAATTAGCTGAAATTGCCAAGGTGGCTAGTGTTGACCATCTTTTTGGATGACACTAGTACCTCATAGCCTTGATACATAACTATGAATATTAAATAATTTGTTTCTGTATCTCCTCCAACAGTAATTAGACTAAGATTTGTATGATTACTTCCTTAGTTTCATGGATTATGCCAGAAGTACAATAAAGAAATTCAGCATAATCATTTGACTCTGGAATTTTAAAACAATTATGAATTTATTATTGACTAGTATAAATAAGATAGATGTTCTCCTAGATATACTACTTCTACTACTGCTGTATTTAAACAAATAGCCATTCAATTTTTATATCTTTCACATACAATCTAAGGTTTCATGTAGTCCTGAAAACTTTGGGATGTGACCTTCAGAAACTTCCACATTTTTGGTTTGAGATTAGCAAAAAATATTAAGACTTAAGCAGTATTGTAATAATTGTATTTCATTTAAATAACATTTCAATTTAGTGATTGCCCTCATTACATTCATTTCAGAATATAGCTCTAAATTTGTCTTGATATATTTGTCAAGTATAGCTTGACATTTGTCTCAAAAAAAGAAAGCATCTGGTCTATTAATAATTTCATATCCTTGTTGCCTCATTAGTTTATAATGTCTATAATCTGTCTTAATCAGTGCTGTTATACATTGTATATGTTATACATATATGAGTCTATATAATTTATATCCATACATATACACATGCATTTACTTCATATAAATAACAAAATGATATACCATAGTGAGAAATAAATTGATTTCTTTGCAAATTTTTAAGGCCTGGATTTATTTTGCAAAAATTTTTGCAACATATATGTCAATGTGTGACCTTAGTGACTGGTTGAATACTGGGAAACTTGTTTTCCTGTTAGTATTGCATGGTATTGAATGCAATTTTTGTTTAAATAATGGAAAAAATGCATGTGATGAGATCCAAGGGAAATTTTGCCTCTTGTAAAACAAAGCCTTTTATTATTACTGCACATAAATCTTTAATTTAATCTGTTTTACTCTTTATTTAATCTGTTAGTACTACGAAGCATTGAATGCAATTTTTGTTCAAATAATGGGGAGGAAATTATATGATGAAATCCAAAGAAAATTTTGCACCCTGTGAAACAAGTCTTATATCATTACTGCACATAAATCTGTATTTAATCTGTTTTGTGAATACAGCATTTTCTAATCAATGTAGATCTAGGAATAACACATGACCTTTCTAATGTTCTGTATATTTTCTTCCTTGTGAACTCAAAGTAACATGAGAAACCATGGGCTGTAAAACAACTCTATACTGCATATTCCATGGTATCATCAGTGCAATATAATTGGATTAATACAATAGTATTAGTATTAATCCACATATAACAGTGGTTCCCACTGAAAAAGATCATGTTGTTGGGAAAGATTGAAGGCAAAAGGAGAAGGGGATGGCAGACAATGACATGGTTAGATAGTGCCATTGATGCAGTGGACATCAATGACTCCAGGAGACAATAGGATGGGGAGGGGAGGGATGGTGTGCTGTGGTCTATGGGGTTCACAAAGAGTTTGACATGATTTAGCAATTGAACAACAAAAACTGCACACCACAGTGCCCCATAGTATCATAGTAAATTTGCAGGGATGGCATGGTATGTTTTACTACTTAATAAATGGAATTATTAGTAAGTCTGCTTCGGTGCTCTGGACCTTATCGCACATAGTTTGGGAACCATGAAAGTTTAGGAATCTCTGCATATAACAAAATATCCAGGTTGCTCTCAATAGCATCTGTAGATATTTAGCACCAACTTTTGAGAAATACACTGATTTTTAAAAAAACCTTTTATTATATATGTAGTTGTAATTATTTTGATGCATTTTAAAATAAAACAAAACTATATAAATACACAGAACTATTTCTATAAACAAAACAGCCAATCAAGCTTAGGAGGCTAGGCACTTTTATTTATACTGATCAAACTGTTAGATAATGTATTTTTCTTCACATACTATTATACTTTCCTTAACCAAATTCAGCTTGACTTACACATACTCACACCCTTAGAATATGAATCCATATTTGAGACCATCTGGTGAGGAAACATAAAAATAAAAGCATGGTTTGCTTTTCTACTAAAGTTGTTGTGTTAATTCAAAATAAGCCAGCCATGTATTTTTACAGATGGACTTGGTGGCCATACTTGCCATGTGAATTCTCTACAGGGGACCTGGGAACAGCAAAAACCCTAGGATATGCGCTTGTCTGCCTGCTTGCACACTTTGAAATTTTCGGCAAACCCTGATTTATTCATCGCCAAATGTTTTCCTATCTGATTAGGCAGTTTTCTACTTCAGTAAGCATGTAATATGGAGGTAGCCAAATTTCCACACTGAGGAGTGAAACAATAATATTTTTGGTTTGCAAGTAAAAACAAGCTAAAAGAACCAGCCTGTTGGGATCATAAAGGGATTCATGGGGGTTTGAATTCTAATATAACTATATTCTGGGTATGAAAAAGTGAAGATTTAGGGTTCAAAACTGTTTAGAGAAGAAACACAAGGTCATATTTGTAATAAATTATCTTGAGGGCAGAGTGCTGGCATCTGGTTTTTTGTTGTTGTTTTATTTCTAAACCTACATTTCTAAACCTATGACTGAACTTGGCATATAATGCATCTATTTCACCTATAATGTTTAATAAGAGATTCTGCTTCCTGTTGGAACTCAACTCAGATGGTCCTTCTAGTATGAATCAAGCAATTATCAAGCAATTATGTCACATCTGATAGGAGGCCTCCATCTTATGACCTCTATGAAAAGAGGAGCAGTTAGGTTTACAGAAGTACATGTAGATACATCAAAAGACTGGCTTGGGACCAGGGAAAGCTTTCGATACTCAGAATGCACACATAGAGCTTGTTCATATGAATGCACAGAAAAATAACATAATATGTGAATTCTTAGGACATGAAGCTATTCAGAATTGACATATATCTTAGTATAGTTCCTGCATTGGTTAATATCTACATTTAATATAAACCAATTTCAAATTTTAGATTATTATACAAGGGAAATATACAAATTACAGTACAACTAATGCATGACTATTCAAAGTAAAGCTCATAACATTCAATGTACAGTAGAACCTCTGGTCAAAACCATAATTCATTCCATAACCTTGGTCACAAACCAATTTGGTTGTGACCCAAACCTAATTTTGGAAATTTGATGCTTAGAAAAAAAAAATGGAGCAGAAGGGGAAATCAGCTGCGGGAGAAAAAAATGCAAATTTTTGGTTGGAATCCAATTTGGTCATGGTCAGAAGCGTTCATGACCAGAGGTTCTACTGTAACTTCAATAGGTCTGTACACTCAAAGTTTTAAAATCAATAATAATGCATTAAGTCAGTATTGTCTGAATTCAATCTGACAGCCTTCAGCTCTGCCAGAGGTTGACTGTCATAATCCCCAAGGATTATAAACATTGAGCATTTAAACTAAAGACACTAATCAAGATTCTAATCAGGACTGTTGATTAATCTAATTTATCTAATTTAAAGAGTCTTAATCAAGAAATACACATTAATAAGATGTGGGTATATATAGACAAAATAAGTGGTGCAGGGACGTAGAGGTGGAGCTCTCGCCTCACAATCAAGAGGCTGTGAGTTCATCATAGGTAGCGGCACAATGAATAAATATCTACTGCGAACTCTGCATTGGCGACAGGAAGGGCATCCGGCCAGTAAACACTCAGCTCCATTCAGTTGCCCCAGCTCCAAATGGCCCTGATTATGGAGCCATTAAAAGACAAAAAATTTAGAAAGAAAATAATAAAGTACCATGATATTTAAATAACACAAAATGAATATACGTGGAGTTTATTCTAAACACATTATATCAAAATGTAAGCCCTAATACAAAGCCAATTTAATTATTTTGTACTGGATTATATTTGTGGTTGAAAATTATGACTTTATAACCAATATAGCTGGGAGGCCTACAAACTAAAGACAGATGTCTATGGTGTGATTGGAAGAATGATAGTACTCCTACAGCAAAATATTGTACAACTAGGTGCAAAATAACACTTATGCACATACAGCGGTAGTTAATATTTTGCTAAATTTTCAATATGTCTGGATAAATCTGTTCTACAACATGATCTGTTTTCCACACAAGTCCTAAAACTAGTTAAAGAGAATCCAATTAAATAGGTGAGTTTAAAACATTATACCTGTCCACTGACCTTTCCAGGATGGTGATCAAAAACTACAGATTTGTGTATGGCAACAGAATTTTGAGCATTATCTGTTCATCTAAAGGGGTAATTGGTGTCAGATGTTTCAATAAATGGAATGATAACTATGTGTAAAATTACTTGTCTATATGCTGACAATATAATTTAATTCTTAAACTGGTTATGTGTTTTCTTAAGAAGACAATGGAAGTTGGATTCCTGAAGTCATGAGTTTAATAGGGATAATGTAATAAAAGGAAGGGCTCTTAAAGATAGTCTGAAAATTGCCTTTGATTCCGTATACAGCAGCATAAGGGGTATCCCTTGACTCTTACATCATTCCTATGTTGAGACAATTTTTCTGATCTCCAGTTGTCTTCTTAGACCCATTCAAAATGCATGTAAGAATTAAAATAAAATAAAATTTATCAAATTAAATATATTATGCCATCAATTCCCATATAATCTTTCCTGAATGCTAAGGTCATCAGGTGGTGTTGTTGTTTTGTGGGACCCACCATGGACATAGTTGAGATCACTGATGAACTTAGCATTCTATATGGCAGGTCTCCTATTATGGAAAATAATTACCAGCAGAGCTGAAACACAGAGGGCCTCTGTGGCTCAGACTGGTAAGACAGTCTTATTAACAGCAGCTGCCTGCAATTACTGCAGGTTCAAGCCCCACCAGGCCCAAGGTTGACTCAGCCTTCCATCCTTTATAAGGTAGGTAAAATGAGGACCCAGATTGTTGGGGGCAATAAGTTGACTTTGTATATAATATACAAATGGATGAAGACTATTGCTTGACATAGTGTAAGCCGTCCTAAGTCTTCGGAGAAGGGCGGGATATAAATGCAAATAAATAAAAATAAAATAAATAAAAATAAATATCCATCTTTTGCCCACAACAATTTAGGAAAGAATTCAAAACTAATTTCAGGTTTTAAATGTCATTATTTTAGCCTCATGTTTTGATGGTGGGGGTGGCAATGGTGTATTTGACAGATGTTAGGCAGGTTTTGATCTGTCTCTGTTAAGAGCTGATAAGGAAAGGACCACTATCTATAATATATGTTCTATATAAAAAATAAACAAATAGATAACAATTTTAAAATGGCACATGTAATCATTCATGTCCAACGAGTGTAGAAAAATATAAAGCCACTGCCATAAATTCAAGTGAATTCACAACCATATTTTGACATATTAAAATACTTGAAATAAGTTGATTTTTAAAAAAATAAAAACTGACAGTATTTAATACACAAATGCACAAAAAATTGCAAAATTCATGAAGAAACCAAGGGTGCCAGTGGAAAAATTGATTCATTATTTATAAATGTATTATAAATACAATCCTATTTTTCTTAAAATATTTAAGGTACAAATTTTTTTAGTGTTCCAGTTTAAACATTTAATAAAGTGAAGACATATAGTATTAGTTTATGCTTATTATGGTTTAAAATATTTTGGTTAGGACAGAATAAATTAAACAAACAAACAAATATTTTTTATGGCAAC
Organism: Ahaetulla prasina; assembly: GCF_028640845.1. Classification (NCBI taxonomy): domain Eukaryota; kingdom Metazoa; phylum Chordata; class Lepidosauria; order Squamata; family Colubridae; genus Ahaetulla; species Ahaetulla prasina. The sequence continues at coordinate 109,324,517 of NC_080542.1, read as the reverse complement.
TGGGACCAAGTGCCTGTAGACGTTATAATTGAGTATATAATAGACAATAAAAAAATAACAATAAACTTGGGCTTGTTTTCAAATGAGTTATAAAAATAATTTTCTAATACAATAAATCAGCTTCAAATAGGTTTGCAAGACATTGACCCAATCTAGCTGTTTAGGCATTGTCGAATATCTAAATTACCTCTGTATGTATCCAGAACTGGTAAAGGAGATTAAATTGAAGATGAACAGCAAATATTGAAGGTGGAATGCAAAGAGCCAATGGCAGATAAAATATCTAAAAACAAAAGGGAATAATAATGACCAAAATATTCTTTTAAAATCAAAATTTGTCAAGTAAGGAATTTTAGAAATTAAGTCACAAAACTTCAGCAATCTATTATCCTCTAAATCTAGTGGACTACAATTTTATTTTCCTAAGCCAAAATCAAGTTTGGGAAAGTTGGATTCCACTCTGCAACCTCTGTATTGTGGGTGTAAAGTTAGCTGCATAATCATGATGTGCCTCAAACAATATGAACAGAAAGAGCCAGATAACAGAAAAGTCTTGGCATCCTATGATAATAATAGTAAAATATGTTTCTTTGAAATCTAGTAGCGATAAAGATGAGAAAATAATAAAACGGGTTGCCATGTTTTATTATTTTAAATTTCTTAACTCAAATATTTTCCTTGTTGCTCTTTTGATATGGAACACCTTACTAGTCAGAATGATGAATTCTTAAAGGAGCAATACTTTCCAAACAACTCATGTGCCTCTATTTAATTATCATTAAGAAAGAATCTGAAAACCTCCAGGCCAAAAACATTAGCACTTTTATCCAACAAAGGCTTATATAACTAGTGTATATTTATATAAAACATTTTAAGAGAAAAATTTGGAACAGTTATTATCTGGGAGATAGAAAATTATGAACTGACAGCATATAGCCTTTTCCAAAGCAACAAAGAAAGATTACCAGCAGTCTGATTATTTTCTGTTTTGGCATGACAAAAAAATTCACTTTAGCACAGTGAAACAAAACAAGCAGCATAAAATACTTTTGCTTCTTGGTTGAGTCAATCTGAAAATAGAAACCGGTTGCGTCACTGGAGACCACAGATTTTCATAATGCCACACGAATTAAAATGTTTCGTCTCATTCTGCAACAAGTGCTTATATAAATATGTCCTGATTCCATAGTTAATAAGCTCTGATATCTTCAAGAACATGTCATTTTAATTAAGAGAAAAACTTCAAAATTAAAAAAATTAATCTGCTTGCTTCTTAATCCATTTATGAGTTTGTTCCAATTGTCAATGGTGCTAAACAGTGCAGATTGTTTATTAAATTAATGATTATATTAGCAGAACAGAACAGAACAGGAATAGAATAACAGAGTTGGAAGGGACCTTGGAGGTCTTCTAGTCCAACCCCCCTGCTTAGGTAGGAAATCCTACACCACTTCAGAGAAATGGTTATCCAACATCTTCTTAAAAACTTCCAGTGTTGGAGCATTCACAACTTCTGGAGGCAAATTGTTCCACTGATTAATTGTTTTAACTTTCAGGAAATTTGTCCTTAACTCTAAGTTGCTTCTTTCCTTGATTAGTTGCTTCTTGTCCTACCCTCAATTGCTTTGTAGAATAGCTTGACTTCCTCTTCTTTGTGGCAACTTTTGTAGCAACATTATTGTGATACTTATCTAAATAGTTATATACCTAAATTACAGAGATTTTAGGATGAACGTTAGTGAAATATATCAAAAAGCAAAAACAAATTATAATTTTAATTTAAATGTATGGTCTGAAAGACTTTAGTGCATTATGTAGAAATAACTCACAAATAAAAACAGTAGAGAATTACTTTCAAAGAAGTAGGCGAGATAGTTTGCAACTCCATTTTAAACTTATTTTCAATGAACCTATTTTAATATTTTCTGCTGTTTATTAATAAATTACATTTTGACTTCTTAAATTGTAACTATTCTTTCCAAAGGCTTTTGTTATCATGGGTCAGCAAAGTTGACTACCACTTATGTGAAAATAGAGTTCTTCACCCTCTTGTAGCTCTGGTTCAAATTACAGCAATAGTGTGAGAAGGAATGGTGATCAATGGCTGTCACAGTAAGATTTCCCTCATATTCACCATGGAGGTCATGGTGTATTTGATCATTTGACAAATTAACTGTCTTAAGGAAGGGAAAAGGCTAAACTGAGCAATAAACAGAGTCACTAAGGAAAAGAGCCCACTCTGAATGCCTTGCAAGAAGCCTGTTTTTTATTTTCTATCTTAATAATTCAGAGGAATTATAATACAATCATTTTATTATAGTACAATTTTCATCAGTTACAAATAAATACCCACTTTATTTTTTTAACATATAGTAGATTCCAGCATTTCAAAATAAGTTACATTCACTATTTCAATTACCTGTGATCACACTTATTACATTAGTTGATCACTAATCAACATTAATTATCAAATTAATTAATAATTTATCAAATTATTTTCTTTTTTATTGGATACATTGGGTAAATGCTATTTTATGGTAATCAACAGTTGGCTTTTGTTTTGTTTTTTAATTTTTAGTGTAATACATACCATAGAGACAGACCAACAATATATTACAATGCCTTACCAGCAGAGAATATACCTAAAGAGTTAGATTTTTGAAATCTATTTTTAAACCATGTGTCATTATTAAAATGAGTTTGAAAATGGGAAACAACTTAAAAATCAGATCAGGAGACACAGTTGTACCATTTTAACTCAATGCCCAAGGGAACAAATGCATCATAATTTGATGCTAAACATTTCTCAACTGAAAAGAGTTCCATTTCAATGGTGCGTCTACGCAGAATATCATTTCTTGAGAACACACAGAATGGCACAGAGGGAATTGTGACAGACGAAGCACTCTTGTTCGACATGTAGACTAGATCTTCATATATAAGGGCACTGTACATGCAGTTCTCTATCTAAAAAGTATCTAAAAACAAAAATTTTCTAGTTCGATTCACTCCTGTTTTATAGTTTTTAAAACTCTGTAAAATCTTTAATTGCTTTACTCTTTTTTTTGTTTTTGACATGCACTACACACTGGACATACTTACCCATGATGCAAATTTTTGCAGAATAGATTGCCTTAATGCTGTGAATAAGTTATAATGTTCAGAACTATGATGTGCTTGATGACCGGCCCACAAAAAATTAATTTCTGCAATAAGATAAAAATATTTTGTGAGCTATGCACACAACATGATAAAATTTATATTTTTAAACAAAATTTAGAAATAAGCAAACATAGCCTTTCATGTGCACAGAAATTCTGCATTTAGAAATATGCATGATGCTCCAGTCTATGAAAAACATATGTAAAGTGTCGGTCCAATCAATATCCTAGCAGTTTCTTCTGAAAAAAAGTCTGACAGAATGCAAAGAATGACCATACTCTATGACCATTATTTGTGTTGTAAATGTTGTACCTCGATGAACATATCTTTTCTTTTATGTACACTGAGAGCATATGAACCAAGACAAATTCCTTGTGTGTCCAATCACACTTGGCTAATAAAAAATTCTATTCTATTCTATTCTATTCTATTCTATTCTATTCTATTCTATTCTATGACTTCTAGAATTCTTTCTGGAACTCCTTTCATAGTAGTAGGAGCAATCTTATTTTCTTCTGTGTAATAATGTAGCATATTGCATCTGAATGCATGGATGTGCATTTATTCAAGAGGAAACAGATTATATTTCTCTATAACAGCCCTTGCTTTAACTAATCCATTTTCTTACTCAATCTTTCTTTTGCAAGCATCTCCTGCATCTACCACTTTTGCTTTATACTATTTAGTTTTCAGTTACTCTACTGATGGAAAGCCAGATGAACACATCAGATACCCAAATTCTCTGTATATATTCATTTCCAACATTCTATCTTGTTGGAAAGAATAATAATACATAATTGTTAGAAAATTGATTATTTTTAATATGAAAAAGAGTATCTAAAAATAAAACTGTAAAGGAAAGAAATAAGCATTTGAAGAGACTGGTATGTTTTATAAGTATATGTTTGAATTTAAAAGGAAACATAAAATAAAGAAATGTATGTTGCCTATTTTACTGAAATTCCTTTTCATACTCTATAAGTTTAGGTAGATCTCAGTTCATACATTCCTTTGAAGTTAAATGTTTTATGTTTTATGCTTTGCTGCAGAAAAATTAGATGTCATTTTTTCCTATTCAGGAAGTTTCCCTCCCCACAAAAATAACTGAATTCTTCAAATTGGCGTAGAATACAAGAATCTTTCATTTATTTATTTTTAATGGTAAATAAATGAGATCTGTCACAAACTGATTCTCTAATTGAAATTTTAAATTTAATTTCAAAAAGGCCTTTACGACAGATTCAAGTCATAGAAAGGTGAGCCTGTATTATTGGAGGCAACCAATTAATTTGGTCCTGTCAGGTTTTTGTTTGTTTGTTTGTTTGTTTTGCAACATCTCACAGATGTTTTCACAGAGTTTTTTACAATTTGTCACAGATGGTGCCTTTCTTCAGAACAAAACAGACTACAGAAAGACTTGAGACAAGATTTCAAGCAAGGTTGGGTTAAGTATACAGCAACAACATACACTTGCCCAGGTAACTAACATATTTATTTTTTTCTTAAAATAACATATTCCTCAGCAGTTTTAAATTATACCACCCATCTTCCTCAATAACAGATTCACAAGAGGCCCACATGCGAATGAGTTGCTTAAAATATTGGGATAAACCAGCTTTTCTCAACTGGGGATCCAGGGGGCTTGGGTTCCGTGAGAGATCAGTAGGAATTCCATGAGAGATTATGACTGGGGGGGAAAATAAAAACATTGGCTTTTTTGAACTTTGTATGTAGAAAATCATAATTTGTGGACATGGTATCCAAAGACCTGAAAAATACTTCATGGATACTTCTAGGCTAGGATAGGGTAAAATTACTTTATTGGTTCTTCCAGGGTAAGAAAGGCTAAATTAAGCATATTCTATCTATGTGATGAAACTGTCCAGTCTATTATAACTGACTTTCATTTCCTTGGGGAGGGGGGGTAATATTTCATGTGACCTAGTACACTGCAGAAAAGTATTTATTTATTTATTTTGTCACAACATCATACAAAAAGATTATATAGCATATAAACATATATATGAGTAAATATTAGGAGGTATGAGCATATATATATATATAGGAAGAAGAAAAGAAAAACAATAGGACAGGAACGGTAGGCACATTTGTGCGCTTATGCACACCCCTTATGGTCCTCTTAGGAATGGGGTGAGGTCAATAGTAGAAAGTTTTTGGTTAAAGCTTTTAGGATTATGGAAAGAGACCACAGAGTCAGGTAAAGTATTCCAAGCACTGATGATTCTGTTACAGAAGTCATATTTTCTTCAATCTAGATTAAAGCGGTTAACATTAAGTTTAAATCTATTGGTTGCCCTTGTATTATTGCAATTAAAGCTGAAGTAGTCTTTGACAGGAAGGACATTACAATAGATGATTCTGTGAGTTAAACTTAGGTCTTGTCGAAGGCGACGGAGTTCCAAGTTTTCTAAGCCTAGGATTTCTGGTGGGATAAGGTATTTTGTTGTTTTCAGAGGAATGGAGAACTCTTCTTGTAAAATATTTCTGGACACGTTCAATTGTATTGATGTCAGAGATGTGGTGAGGGTTCCAAACAGGCGAGCTGTAATATAGAATTGGTTTAGCAAATGTTTTATATGCTCTGGTTAGTAGTGTGGTGTTTTTGGAAAAGAAGCTACGCAAAATTAGGTTTACAACTCTTAGAGCTTTTTTTGCTATGTAGTTGCAGTGGGCTTTGGCACTTAGATCATTTGACATGAAAACTCCAAGGTCTTTAACGGGATGGGGGTCGTCTGTAAGGTAATGTCCATCTAGTATGTACTTAGTTTTTGGGTTCTTTTTTCCTATATGTAAGACTGAGCATTTGCTGGTTGAAATTTGGAGCTGCCAATTTTTAGACCAAGCGGTTAGATGATCAAGGTCGTTTTGAATGATAGAAGTATTGTCTGTGGTGTTAAATAATTTGACATCATCAGCAAAGAGAACACAATTACTTGAGATATGGTCACAAAGATCATTAATGTATAGTATAAAGAGTGTTGGTCCAAGGACGCTGCCTTGAGGAACGCCACTCTTGACAGGAACAGGATTTGATAAAGCATTGCCAATTTTGACCACTTGTTGTCTGTTAGACAGAAAAGCAGATATCCATTTGTGGAGGGGTCCTGAGATGCCATAGGATGTTAGTTTTAGGAGAAGTTTATCGTGTACTACTGAGTCAAAAGCTTTGCAGAAGTCTATGTAGATTGCATCTATTGATTTGCCTTGATCGAGATTTGAAGTCCATATGTTTTTGCAGTGGAGAAGTTGTAAGTTACATGATAATTTTTTCCTGAAACCAAATTGTTTGTTGGAGAGTAGGTTGTTAGTTTCTAAGTGTGAGGTAATGGATTGGTTGATGATAGATTCCATGACTTTGCAGGTGACGCAGCAAAGGGAGATCGGTCTGTAGTTTTCGACTAAGCTGGGGTCTCCTTTTTTGAAGATAGGGATGACTGTGGCTAGTGACCAAAGTTTGGGAAGAGAACTGGTAGTGAAAGCTTTATCAAAGATAATACTTAGGGATTCAGCTATATTAATGGAAAGTTTTTTTAAGAAATATGCACATAGTCCATCTGGGTCCAATAGAAAGTGATGGTTTTAAGTTGTGAAGAGCTTTACCAATGTTGTCTTCTGTGAAATCTATATGAGTTAAATCATCATAGTCATTGCTGGTTCGTTTGTGGAATGTCGGATATGTGTTAACGGAGTTTACAAAAACTGAGCTAAAGAAAATGTTGAAGAGGTTTGCTTTGACTGTTTTGTCATTGCATTCTTTGTTGTTAGAATCTTTTAGTGGTCGGATGGATCTTGAGTCTTTAAGTTTATTGTTGACAAAATTATAAAAGGCACGATTGGAATTTGTGCGTAGAAGGTTCTCTTCTTGCTTGGTGTGGTAATTTGTGCATTCAGTTTTTATTTGGTTGCATATGTTTCTGTAGCGGTTTTTGAAATTTGCAACATAGCCTTTTTTGTTACTTTTCCAGAGGGATTTTTTTTTGATTGAACCTTTTTTATTGATATGGGTAGTTTGTTTTTCTTGGACATGGTAGTCATTCGTGGTACATATAATTTAATGACTCTATTGATTTCAAGTAGGAAGACTCTATAGTGGTCATCAGCAGTTATGCAGGTTGCAAACAGATTTTGCTAGTCCAGAAATGAAAGATCGTTGTTTATGAGGTTGTAATTGGCTTTTTTGAAGTTGTAGTTGGGAGTTCTGTTGTTATGACGATTTAAGTATGGACGTATATTGAGACGAAAATCAATCATGCAGTGGTCACTGTTGGAAAAAGGTTCTTTAATTTGTAGTCCGTAAATTGAGTTTGGATTGTTGCAGAAGATGAGGTCAAGGCAGTTGTTGAGTCTTGTATTGTTAGTTACAAGTTGTTCAAGACCTAGGTTTGTAACAGCGTTGTATAGTGTAGTATGGATTGGGTCAGTTGAACATTCATTAGTTGTCCAGTTAATGAGAGGTAGATTTAGGTCACCCAGGAAGATGAGAGGGTATGGGCAAGAGGTAGCCCATGTTATATTTATGTTATATAACATATATAAATATATATAAAATATGTATAAATATGTATTTATATATATATATATGTATTTATATTTATATATAAATATATATAAAAATATATATAAATATGTTATATAACATATTTGTTAGAGGACCAATCAAAATTTCTTGACTTGGACCCATATCTAAAGTCTCAAGTTATGAGGAGCCTCTGTAGTATAGTTTTTCTTATTCCAAACAATTTTTCTAGCAAAGTACCTTTTGCCCATAGAAATGTGCTTATGCTAACCTGTTTACTGCCTAATGTTTGAAGATGTTAGTAAAGGTAGTTAGTCAAAAACACTTGATATTGGAATACATATTTATATCCTCACACAAAATCACTGAGACAATCTTAGAAAACCCAGGGGTGTTATCCCTTGTACCACAGAATGTTCTGTGTTACCATTTCTTCTGTAATGAAAACCTGGTTTGCCCTGAAATAGAGATAGTGAAGTTTTTACAAGCATAGATATTTCAATGAATGGTTAAAATCTGCTCAAACGTGACTACTTCCATTGCATCTTGATTACCTATGTTAGGCCTAGGTCCATTTTTTTTTTAATTTGAATTTATATCCCACCCTTCTTAGAAGACTCAGGGCGGCTTACATTGTGTTAAGCAATAGTCTTCATCCATTTGTATATTATATACAAAGTCAACTTTACTGCCCCCAACAATCTGGGTCCTCATTTTACCTACCTTATAAAGGATGGAAGGCTGAGTCAACCTTGGGCCTGGTGGGACTTGAACTTGCAGTAATTGCAAGCAGCTGTGTTAATAACAGACTGCATTAGTCTGTTGAGCCACCAGAGGCCCCTACCTTCATCTCTGTGTAATGTATTAATTCCTCATTTTATTTATTGTTTCATATTGTAGTTATGTTTTCTTTTGATTTTTGTTAATAATTCAGTAAGTAAAATATATAAACAGATAGGTATAAGTAAATTTCATACTGGGGAATAAAAACAACATTAGCCGTTAAAGATTTTAGAGAGAAATACAAGACTGGCAATCCCTCTCCCTCATTTTATATTTTACTGTTATAACAGACAAACTTCAAGCCTGAAAAGTCCTCTTAAGGTCCACTTTGTCCATTTGGAAGCAATCCTGCACTTTATACAACTCAAAGAGATGCTGATGAAATGCTGAAATGCTGATGAAATGCTAATTAACACTTTATGGCCACCATTCATATATTTTCATTCAGGACAAAGGAAAGTAGATACAAGCTAATCTTTAGTCCAGGGCAGTGGTGGGATTCTACCGGTTCTAGACGGTTCGGTCAAACCGATTGTTAAATTGCCAGTTCGCCCCGCCCCTTGCCCCTCCCCACCCCTCCCATTACTTACCGGTGTCTGTCGGCGGCCACGTGGCGCTTGGATCAGGTGGCTGCGAGGCCGCCAACTGAAGCAGGCCTCCATCCAGGCGTCTCTCTAGCCAGCGATTAAAGCGCCTCGCTGGCTACAGAGATGCTTGTATGGTGGCCTCGCAGCCCACCTGATCCAAGCGTCACGCGGCTGCCGGCAGACACCAGACACCGGTAAGTAATGGTGGGGAGGGGCATCTTCATCCCAGCTTTTTCATTCAATTTCCCCCCCACAATTTAGCAGCCACTTCCATTACCCTGGCAAGCAGGGAGCTGCTGCAGCTTCTACACTCCGCTAGGCTGTGAGCCCTCAGCATGGTAAAACCCCCCCACTCCACTCTCCCCATAGCTTTCAGCCGCTTGCGCTCCCTCCTTCCCGCCGCCGCCGATTCCCTGTCCCCTACGCCTGTCAAGATGCGTTCGGCTTCGTCTCCTTACGTGGCGGACCCGGCCTCGGTGTGATAGGGATGAGCTGACTCGGTCATGGCCCAGGGAGACCCTAGCTTCGGGAAGGGAAGGGAAGGCTGGTGGTGGTGATGGGGGCGGGGGGAGGAGTGGGAGCCGGCACCGGCCTGAGACGTGGCCTGCTAATTCTGCCTCGACCTGGGTGCAAAAGGGGGGCGTGGGAAGCGGAGAGGAATGCAGGCTGCAGAGGGAGCGAGGGAAGGAAGGGAGGGAGGGAGGAAGGAGGGGGTGGTGGGCATAGAAGGAGCGAAGCCCCTTGTACTCCTCCACCAGCGCTTCTTCCCTTCCCCACACCCATCCTGAACCAAGCCCTCCCTTTTCTTCTACCCTTAGTCGCCCCTCTCCTCGATCCCCTTCCTTTTGAAGCCCCCCTTTCGTTATTTCTCTCCCCCTTCTACCCAGCCCCTCATCCTCCTGCCCTCCCCTCACTTTTTCCGTTCTCCCCCCCACCCCTTCTCCTTGGCCCAGCGGCATCGGCAGCTCCTTAGGCAGCATCCCTTTTTGCAACGACTTCTGGCTTCAGCCACCCATCACTCACTGCGGTCTCTTGTCTCCGTCCCTATCATAGCCCCTCCCCATCTTCTCCTGCATTTCTTTCCTTCCGTTCTTCCCAAACAGCTGGTGCTTCTGCTCCCTCTGGCAACATGAGTTTTCTTTCTTCTCCCTTCTTATCTTTGTTTCTTCTTAAACCCCCCCCCCGAACTATTTGATTCCTTGCTCATATTTCTCTCCCGCTAATACACACATCCTTTAGCTTTCTCCAGCTTGGAGTTGTAACTGGATGCAAGTAGAGTTTTTGGGGGTCTCAGAATGTGGCGTGAACCCAGCCGATTTATTGTTAAGAAACTGAGTTAACTTAGAGGCCAGGTTATAAATTCAGCCACAACAATTGTGGAAGAACTAAGATGACTCTCTGGGCAGGTGTAATTGACAATTACTGTGATGCATTTTAAATAAAAAATTGTACGTAACTGCTTGATTGGGAAAACAGTGTCATTTTATGAGCCTCCATAACAGGATTCATATACAGGAAATTCTCAGGCAAGAAATGTTAGAATACCAGGGCAGGGCCAGCCTACCTACCCCACTTGGAGAAAAAGTGATGGAAAGAAAGAGGGGGGCAGAAAATGATGAAGGAGAGAAAGAGAGATGGATAGAAGGGAGAGAAAGATGAAGGAGAAAAAGGGGCGAGAAAGATGGAGAGAAAGAGAAGGAGGGAGAAGGAGAGATTAAGGAGAGAAAGATGGAGAGAAAGAGGGAGGGAGAATGGATTTGTTCTGGTAATTGGTTTAACAAGCATGGCACTGAAAAAGTGACTTATGACCGTTTTTCACACTTATGAACATTGCAGCAAACTGTCATTAGGGCAAAGAAGCTATGTTACATGACCACCTGGCCACGCTCACCCGGTCACATGAAGCACCACAGTTGTGACATGAGTGACATGGCTATTAAAAATGCTGCAACAGGCATAAATGATGACCAGTCATAAGTGTGAGGACTGGTTAAAAGTGTGAGAACATGTCAGAAATCACTTTTTTCAGTCCTCTGGGTAATTCCTATGTGCATAGGGATTACCGAGAGGGCTGAAAAAAGAGATTTCTGATAGGTTCTGACACCTTTGAACAGACCTCGCATTTATGACCATCTTCACATTTATGCCTGTTGCAGCATTCTTAACCGTATCACTCATTTCACAACTGCTTCTCTTCACTACGTTTACAAGATAGGGTGCAAAACATAAAATGTGAGGACAGTCGTAAGTGTGAGCACTGGTCAAAAGTTCAAGGACAGGTCAAAAATAACTTTTTCAGCCCTCTGAGGAGTCCCTTGCACATAGGGACTTCCCAGAGGGCTGAAAAAAGTGATTTCTGACAGGTTCTTGCACTTTTGACCAGTCCTCACACTTATGACCGGTCATCATTTATGCCTGTTTGCAGCATTTTGTGCATAGGAACTTCTCAGATGGCTGAAAAAGTTATTTTTGACCTGTCCTGACACTTTTGACCGGTCCTCACACCTACGACTGCACATTTTACATTTTGCGCCCTATCTTGTAACCGTGGTGAAGAGAAGCAGTTGTGAAATGAGTGACATGGTTGCTAAAAATGCTGCAATGGGCATTAATGTGAGGATGGTCATAAGTGTGAGGACCAGTCAAAAGTGTGAGGACTGGTCAAAAATGACTTTTTTTAGCCCTCTGAGTAGTTTCTATGCCCATAGCCACACCCACCCAGTCACATGACCAGCCAGCCACGCCCACCCGGTCACATGACCAGCCAGCCACGCCCACCCGGTCACATGACCAGCCAGCCACGCCCACCCGGTCACATGACCAGCTAGCCACACCTCAAAATAAGCCACGCCCACAGAACCGGTTGTTAAAAAAATTGAATCCCACCACTGTTCCAGGGGCTTCCAATGGCTGGCTGCGAAATCCTAGAAGTTGAAATCCACAAGCTAAAGTTGCCAAGTTTGGAAACTCCTGCTCTAGCCCAACAAACGCTTGTTGCTCTTTATCTCTTTCAATAAGGTAAAGGTAAAGATTCCCCTCGCACATATGTGCTAGTCGTTCCCGACTCTAGGGGACGGTGATCATCTCCGTTTCAAAGCCGAAGAGCCAGCGCTATCCGAAGATGTCTCCGTGGTCATGTGGCTGGCATGACTCAACACCAAAGGCACACAGAATGCTGTTACCTTACCACCAAAGATGGTCCCTATTTTTCTACTTGCATTTTTTATTTGCTTTCGAACTGCTAGGTTGGCAGAAGAGAAGTCACAGGAGCTCACCCTGTTATGCAGCACTAGGGATTCAAATCGCCGAACTGTCGACCTTTTGATTGACAAGCTCAGTGCCTTAGCCACTGAGCCACTGAGCCACTGCGTCCCTCTCTTCAATACCCAGTGTCAATAGCCACTTATTATTGGCATTTATTTAAAGTAAATCTAAGATCACTATTTTATAAATCTTGGACCTGTGAATATGTCTTTGGCAAACTCTACTAAAAAGACTAACCTTTTCAGGTTTGATGGATGTACAGCCTAAGACCGTGATAGCGAACCTATGGCATGCATGTGGAAGTGGCACACAGAGCCATCTCTCCGGGCATGCCAGCCATCACCTGTTGCTCTTCTGGGTTCTGGAGTGCACATGTGCCCGGCCAGCTAGTCTTTGTGCACGTATATGTGCCAGAAACTGGAAGAATAGGTGACTGGCATGCATGCGCATGCTGGAAACCGGAAGCTCAGCTGGGGAACTGTGCACTGGGGAACTGCGCTTCCAGTTTCCGGTACTCCCCTGTGCATGTGCACACTCCCGTTTCAGCACTCAGTGCCAAAAAGGTTCACCAACACTGTCCTAAGAGGTGTGAGAAAGCCTTAAAAAGATCACTTAGTGAAGGTGATTGGTGGACTCCAGATGCCTTGTTGTATTTATAAGTTTTGATAAATAAAGTTTAAATAAAGCGTATGATGATAATATGAAAATTGGCTGGACAGGAGCCAGAGTAACCCCTCTCTGCAATAATGCAAACATGTTGTTAAATTGGGATACATCTGCTATATGACATTCTAAAAATTAATACAATAGTATCTTCTATGCTGAAACCACATTGGGAGGATGGTGCTTAATACCAAAATGTAAATCTCTTAAATGAAATGCATTAAGAGATCTTAAGACCAAGTATTGGACAAATTTCAAACTATGTGTAAAGCTAGATATTAACATTGATAACCAGAAAATTATGACCTGTTATAGGAAACAACTTAATCATCCATAACTGCTTGAAGCTCCCACAATATGTACAGCTAGATCCCCCTCCTATGATTTAAATCTGGAAAAGAATCCCTAATATCCACTCTAAAGCAATTTTTTAAAAAATCATCTTCTGTTCAAATATACAGTATTCTTAAATTTCAATTCTTAAGGAAAACAAAATAATTTAAATCACCCTTCCTAATTAATTCATTAGAGACCAAGTTATTCATTCAAACTACAATAAGTGCAAAATAATTTACATTTGAAATACTTTCTAGGAGTATGACAGAAGCTAAATGAGCAAACTAAAAAAAATCTAAAAAGTGTTGGAGGTTAAAGATCTGTCTCTTTAGTTGTTTTAAAAGCATATACTTCCTATCACAAACTGTGTGTAACACAAGCCTCAATTCAATGAGATACAGCTGTACAAATACAATACCGTAACTGAATCTTGCTTTTTTGCTGCTCCTTCATTTTTTTTATATTGTGAAAAGTTCAAGGAAAAGAAACTATGATGATTTTACATTCTGCTCTTATTCATATGAAGGTCAAATGATATTCAGAAAGAATTACTACAATTCCTTTTTACTGCTAAACAGCATTCAATTAAGCTAGCAAAAACAACAACAAATTATGTTCTTCGTTTTAAATACATTAAACAGTCAGCTGGGAAAATCAGTGTGTTTAAAAAAAACCAGTACGAAAAGCTATGCACAGGTGGGACTGAGGCATATAGGAGTTTGTGTTCCAACTGCTGAAGTGTTTCCCACTATTTATTAGGAAACAAATGATTAGTTAAAATAGAAAGCAAAAAATTCTCTAATATATCTTGTTTCAATCAAACAACGCATCAGTAATTTCATACAATACACATTTCAAAATGTCCATTGACTTTGATTTGACTCATTCATAAATAATATATAGTATTGCAGCCTTAACTTGGACTAAAAATCTTTATAATCAAACTTAAAAATTTAATTTTCATTTTATTATACAATTGCAATCTTCTTTGAAAAATTAATTTTCAAATTCTGCATATTTATTTATTGCTTTAAGGAAATTTTTCATCTCAAAACATTGTTTGATGATTTAATTACAATATACACCACAACAGGCTTTGCTTTCTACCCCAACCTTAATATAAATATTACAAGAATATAATTTTCAAATGAGATGAATAAAATACAGCATGGTTTTATTTCAGAATCTTTATTAAATCCAATCTGTCAAATGCCAAATACTTTCACTACTTTTGAAGCAAAAATTTTGCAGAAGAAATGTAGTATTCATGTTATAACCATGATGTCAGACAATCTATCCTCAGTCTTATTTACGTTACAAATTCAAGAATTCAATTGACCATCAGATTGAAATATTGATCCAAGTTTTCTTTTAATTTTAGGAGACATGTTTGTGGTGAAGAATAATGAGAATAGTTACCTTTTTTTAAACCCTCAATCATATAATGGTATCCTGCTGCGCCAGTTGGAGGGATTGGGAGTGGGAGGCACCGTTTATCGGTGGTTCTCCTCCTATCTCTCCGACCGGTCGCAGACGATGTTGACAGGGGGGCAGAGGTCGTCCTCGAGGTGCCTCACTTGTGGGGTACCTCAGGGGTCGATTCTCTCGCCTACCCTGTTCAACATCTACATGAAGCCGCTGGGTGAGGTCATCAGTGGTTTCGGGGTGAGTTATCATCTGTACGCTGATGACACCCAGCTGTACTTTTCCACCCCGGACCACCCCAACGAAGCGGTCGAAGTGCTGTCCCGGTGCCTGGAAGCCGTACGGGTCTGGATGGGGAGAAACAGACTCAAGCTCAATCCCTCCAAGAGGGAGTGGCTGTGGATGCCGGAACCCCGGTACAGTCAGCTGCACCCGCAGCTGATTGTTGGGGGCGAGTTAGTGGCCCCAAAGGAGGTGGTTCGCAACTTGGGCGTCCTCCTGGATGGTCGGCTGTCCTTTGATGAACATCTGGCGGCCGTCACCAGGAGGGCCTTTTACCAAGTTCGCTTGGTTCACCAGTTGCGTCCCTTCCTTGACCGGGATGCCTTATGCACAGTCACTCACGCTCTGGTTACGTCTCGGCTGGATTATTGCAATGCTCTCTACATGGGGCTGCCCTTGAGGTGCACCCGGAGGCTGAAGTTAGTCCAGAATGCAGTTGCGCAAGTGGTAATGGGAGCCACTTGTGGCTCCCACGTAACACCACTGCTCCGTAGTCTGCACTGGCTTCCTGTAGTCTTTCGGGTGCGCTTCAAGATCCTGGTTACCACCTTTAAAGCGCTCCATGGCTTAGGACCCGGGTACTTACGAGACCGCCTGCTGCTACCTTATGCCTCCCACCGACCCGTACGCTCTCACAGAGAGGGCCTTCTCAGGGTGCCGTCTGCCAAACAATGTCGGCTGGCGGCCCCCAGGAGTAGGGCCTTCTCTGCGGGAGCACCGACGCTCTGGAACGAACTCCCCCCTGGCTTACGTCAAGTGCCTGATCTTCGGACCTTTCGTCGTGAGCTAAAAACATATTTATTTATTCAAGCAGGACTGGCATAAATAGTTGATTTTAAATTGGGGTTTTAGTAATATTTTAAATTTTTAAATCTTTTAAATTATCGGCCGTTTAGTAATAGTTTATTTTAAATTCTTTTAATTGTATATATTCTGTATTTTATTCTGGCTGTACACCGCCCTGAGTCCTTCGGGAGAAGGGCGGTATAAAAATCTAATAAAATAAATAAATAAATAAATAAATAAATAAATAATATGGTATCATTTTCCATAAACTCTTCTGGGAAAACTCTGTTATAAAAGTAGTCCTTGTCTTACGACCACATATGAACCCAAATTTAAATTGCTAAGCAAGACAATTGTTCAGTAAGTTTTACCCCATTTTACAATTTTTCTTGCCACAGATGTTAAGTGAATCAGTGCAGTTGTTAATGTGATTGTTTAGTGAATCTGGTTTTCCCATTGACTTTTCTTGTCATGTTGCAAAAGGTGATTATATGATGTCATGACACCGCAACAGCCATAAATACAAATCAATTGCCAAATTTTGATCATATGACCACAGGGATGCTGAAATGGCCATTAAATGTTAAAAATTGTCATAAGTCACTTTTTTCAGTAGCAACTTTGAACAGTCACTAGATAAATGGTTGGAACTACAGGATTAGGTACACATTAGGTGGTTGACACTGACTTTTTTGCACATAAAATAAACTGAGCAATGAGTGCAGGACTCAAGGTGTAGCATGGAACAGTTTCACAAGGAAGCTTTCTGGTAAATATTGCGCACATGAGGAAAAAACTGGCCATTGTTGGAGAATAGTCAAACCCGCTATCTTGTTTACGCTCAGGATTTGCTCTCAAAAAATCCATATATCCCCTATGAAACAAAATAATTATTCTAATAGGCATTATGTTGTACAAGGCAATCCCTCTAAAAAGTTCAGAAAGGTAAATTAGAGCCAAATAAAGATACTAATATACAGTGACTGCGATTGTGAAACAATATTCATCAGTTGTGCTCTTCTCAGTTCCAGTGCCTCTCCAGGAAACAAACCAATGGATGCTTTTTTTGCCAGGATGGTAAGTCTCAGAACAATAAGTGTTATTGTTTAATTTTAATTTTATACTCCTGTATAACACTAGGATAATGCCCTTAATAGAGTGGCTGTGATAGCTTTGTTTTATTCAAGTTTGTTCTTTGTTCATTATTAATACATTATCCTTAGTATTTTGTTTTTAATCACTTAAACATTAAAATATACCTGAGTTCATAAACTACTGGACATATTGCAAGGTATAATCACTAAATATCACTAACATACCTTCCCTATAGATTATTGTGAAGAACCTAAGTGAGAGAATTAATTCAATCATTAATATTGGCCAGACAAAAACCGAAAAGTTAGATTTTTAAGTCAGTGTTGAGACTTAATATGATGTTGGAGTTTTGAAAGCTGTATGATGATGCTGAATCTGTTCAACACTTAGCTGGTTGCAACTAGAAGGAAAGTCTTTTCATTGGTCCTATGTTATTAGAATAGTCTAGACAGATACATCATGTTGCTGCCAGGTTTTGACTTTCATTTCTACCAAGTGATTAGACGATTGACTCAAATTTAACTGTTACTTGCTGCTTTGCTCATTTTATTTGCTGTTTACATTACTGTTTTATTGCTTATTTTTACATTTTTATTATTATACATTACTTTGGAAATGTTAGATCAAGAAGTAATTCATATGTGTGAAAAAATCACCCTGTATTGCTGTAATCATTTTTAAATACTCTCTCTCTCTCTTGTTCCACATAAATTGTTGGGCTTTCTCCCATATGCATCCTAAGGTCTGGATACAAAATACTGGCATTGACATAATTGTTTTAAACAAACTTGTTTAATATTAAAAGGCAGTGGGGGTGGGGGGAAGAAAGAAAGTGAGATAGATGTAAAATGCTTTTTGGTAAAACAAAACTTGGAAAATTACTGTTTCAATCTAATTTCTTTTTTTCATTCAATCCTATTTATATCATTCAAAAATTAAACTCTTTGTGTGGTCTGTCAAGGATTCAAGGAATGGGCCAGTTAGTATCAAATAGAAAATCAGGGGAAATGTTCCCAGGACATACATGCCAAGAATGAGTGCTAAACCTGCCTTAGAAATATATGTGTAAACGCCAAATTGAAATCTCCTGCCTGATTTTCTGCCATATCATTTGAGAAGGACAGCAGTCCCTCCCACAGATAAGATCCATAAAAGTTATAACAATCCAAACAAATCACCAATCTGGTGCAATTTAGATAGAACTTTCGACAGACAATTTATCCAGAAAAAATAGAGGCAATCACACCACACCTACAGAAAAATCCCAAGGTAGTGGGATTCTATATGAAGCCGCTGGGTGAGATCATCAGTGGTTTCGGTGTGAGGTACCAGCTGTACGCTGATGACACCCAGCTGTACTTTTCCACACCGGACCACCCCAATGAAGCTATCGAAGTGCTGTCCCGGTGTTTGGAAGCCGTACGGGTCTGGATGGGGAGAAACAGGCTCAAGCTCAATCCCTCCAAGACTGAGTGGCTGTGGATGCCGGCGTCCCGGTACAGTCAGCTGAGTCCACGGCTGACTGTTGGGAGCGAGTCACTGGCCCCGATGGAGAGGGTGCGCAACTTGGGCGTTCTCCTGGATGAACGGCTGTCTCTTGAAGATCACTTGACGGCCGTCTCCAGGAGAGCTTTCCACCAGGTTCGCCTGGTGCGCCAGTTGCGCCCCTTTCTAGACCGGGATGCCTTATGCACGGTCACTCACGCCCTCGTTACGTCTCGTCTGGATTACTGCAATGCTCTCTACATGGGGCTCCCCTTGAGGGGCATCCGGAGGCTCCAGTTAGTCCAGAATGGGGCTGCGCGGGTGATAGAGGGAGCCCCTCGTGGCTCCCGCGTGACACCTATCCTGCGCAGACTGCACTGGCTACCTGTGGCCTTCCAGGTGCGCTTCAAGGTTTTGGTGACAATCTTTAAAGCGCTCCATGGCATAGGGCCGGGTTACTTACGGGACCGCCTGCTGCTACCGAATACCTCTCACCGACCCGTCCGCTCTCACAGAGAGGGAGTCCTCAGGGTGCCGTCGGCTAGGCAGTGCCGTCTGGCGACACCCAGGGGAAGGACCTTCTCTGTGGGGGCTCCTACCCTCTGGAACGAACTCCCTCCAGGACTTCGTCAACTTCTGGACCTCCGAACCTTTCGTCGCAAGCTCAAAACACACCTATTTATTTGCGCGGGGCTGGGTTAGTTTTTTAAATTTATTGGTTTTAATGGGGTTTTTAGTATTTATATTGTTTTAATAATTTGGTTATTGAATAAGTTTTTTATGTGTTATTTTAAATTGTATTTATATGTTTGCTTTTAATTGCCTGTGAACCGCCCTGAGTCCCTAGGGAGATAGGGCGGTATATAAATCTGAAAAATAAATAAAATAAATAAATAAATATACCACTATATCTTAAAGAGTATGCCTTCTTGTTGTTATCCGAAGGTTAAAAACCAATACTTTATTTTGGTCACTTATCAGTTTTACAATCTAAGACACAGAAATAACTTTAATAAAACAAAATAGAATGAAAAGTGAAAGTGGTCAGCCCAGGTAAAACTTTCTTAGTTCAGGTAAAATACTTTGAACATGGTAAGGCCACACTTGGACTACTATATCCAGTTTTGATCATCAAGATCCCCCAAAAATTATGAGACTCTAGAAAGAATGCAAACAAGAGTAAAAAAAGATGATTAGGAAACCAGAGACTAAACTGTATAATGAATAGTTGAGAGAATTGGGAATGTCTAGTCCCGTGATAGCGAACTTATGGCACGTGTGTCACAGGTGGCATGCGTAGCCATATCAGTGGGCATGCGAGCTCAGCTCCGGCAGACATGTGCGTGCCGGCCAGCTGATTTTGGGGCCTTCTGGGCCCATTAGAAGTAAGGAAATCAGCTGTTTCCTGCCTCTGGAGGGCCTGGGGGGGTGAGGAAGACCCGTTTTTCTCTCTCACCTGGCTCCAGAGCGCCTCTATGAGTCTGGGGAGGGCAAAAACAGCCTTTCCCACCCCCCAGGTCCCCTGGAGGCCAGAAACTGCCAGTTTGCCAACTTCCAGTTGGACAGGAAGTAATGTTTTTACTGTCCCCAGACTCCAGAGCCGCTCTTCAGGAAAATTGCTCTTAGGAAATCAGATTCAAAATACAGAAGGCATAAACCACAGCTTAATGGCAAACTTTTCAGAGAAACCCTGAAATTTTTGCTACTTAACATTTATATATTTTTGCTATCTGGTTGCCTGCAAAGTTTGTAAAATTAAGATTGTAATCAATTAGAAAGGAATAACATATTCTACAATCCTCTGAATTATAACTAGAACTTTATCAAATCACAAGTACTAATGCTGGAAAACCAGAAACCTGCATACATAGAAATCTTCTAGTGCACTTATGCAACTATGCTTGGTTTACTTGCCTATTTTGTATGAACTTGTATGCACAGTGAAGCCTGCGTTTCAAGAATCAAAGGGTTTATACTTTTGAAGTGCAAACATTAAAAACTTTAAAACTATATTTAAAGTTGCAATAATGTTTTTTTTAAAAAAAACCTGAAATGTCAAAGAGAATATATTTTCTTTGGAAGGATCTGAAGAGGAAACCACTGGAATGAGAATGAAATAAGATAATTCTCCTTTTGTTCTTTTTTTTTTTTTAAGAGTTCTTATTTTTCTCTGTACTGGGCTGTCTTGTTAAAGATTGATGTTTGGTGTCACTTCTAGGAAGTGCAGACTGTTCGGCTTCATTGCAATCTATGTCCTCATCCCCTTTCTCTGTTGGATACCACATACTTTGGCAGCCGATATTCAGATGGGAAGTGCTTTTAATGGCAAGAATAGTTGCCAGTGAAACCTTTTCCCACATCGTCCAAAATTCTGAATATGCATATGTTAAAGAAACAGAAAGACACTTACACCAAGAGGAAAACCACTGAGATTAATGCAGTTGAATGCAAATCCTGAAAACTCTTAAAGAGAGTCAGAGAAATAAAAAACAGGTCAATCGTATTTCATTCTTAATGTCATAACAAGGTTCCAAAGAACTACATACAACTAATTCCACATCCAGAATATTCAGGAACATCTCTCATATTTGATGACAAACTGCATTCAAAATGAAAGGGGTTTATGAAAGCAGATTGCATTGTACTGTGACATAAAATCCAGAAGTTCGTAGAAGTAGAAAAGAAAATAATAACACATCCCACTGGGGATATGAAGTCCACAAGGAATTTAAAGTAGCTTTTTGGATTCTGTCTTATGCATTTAAAGTAGCCCTGCATGTAAGTAACAGTTTTTATTGGCCAATTTTGTTCCAGAAAAATTACACTCCAAAACCATGTGCAAAAAAAAAAAAAAAGAGTAAGTTTTATTGTGTATTTTTTCTTCTAGTCATCAGCATGGTGGGGGGAGGAGGAAAATAATTTGTTTTTTATATGGCACAAGCCAAAAAATCTCACAGATAAAAAAGGCAGATTTCCTTTAAATAATGCAGCTTAGCAGAAATTTGCTGTTAATGATCTAAGTAATCAGCATGCAAAGTATGTTCCTCACTTCCAAAAGAAAACTCTATTTATTTTTAAAAAAACTTACATAGGATGCTTTATCAGGCTAATATTACAAATAATGTTTACTTTTCTGTAACCCAACTTGATGCCATTAATGTATGTTGCACTGTTGCATATGAAAGTAATAACTTTTCCAAGCTATCTAAGGAGAGACTGGAACAATTATAATTAAAAAGTAAGAATTTTATTATCTAAAGACTAAAGGTAAAGGTAAAGGTTCCTCTCACACATATGTGCTAGTCGTTCCCGACACTAGGGGGCAGTGCTCATCTCTGTTTCAAAGCTGAAGAGCCAGCGCTCTTTGTGGTCATGTGACCGACATGACTCAATGCCAAAGGCGCATGGAATGCTGTTATCTTTCACCAAAGGTGGTCCCTATTTTTCCTACTTGCATTTTTACGTGCTTTCAAACTGCTAGGTTGGCAAAGCTGGGACAAATAATGGGAGCTCACCCTGTTACATGGCAGCACTAGAGATTCGAACCACTGAACTGCCAAACTTTCGATCGACAAGCCCAGTGTCCTAGCCCCTGAGCCACCACATCTCTTTTATCTAAAGAATAGTGACCTTAAAAACAATTGTTTCTCTATTAGATTTATATAACAAAAATGATACAGTCGTATCCAGTTCTGGAGGGCAAATTGGCAAAATTTTCACAATTTCCAAAGTTTTCTTTACTTTTCAGAACGCTGGCACTCTTGGCAAATCAGCTCTTCAAAGAAATGCCAGAAAATAATTGAGAAGTTGTATGTGCCAGGTTGAGAACCAATTTCCACTCAATTACATTTGACCATCCCATTTGTGAGCTACACATCCTGTCTACAAAGAAGTTACATCTGACTCAACCTTGGATTTGGGTCTTTTCTGCTTTGGCTCCCACCCTCTAAGCCATTGTTACCTCCAATACTGTTCTTAATATGAGATATAATAGATGGTAGATGATAAGAGTGTGTGTGTGTGTGTGTGTGTGTGTGTGTGTGTGTGTGTGTGTGTGTGTGTGTGTGTGTGTGTGTGTGTAGACAGACAAACAGACAGACAATTGAGGGATAGGAGATATGCGTATTCTAGATGGAGGGGGCCCTTAGAATAAATCTTTCTCCTGTGATGGAGATTATCTTGTTAGTAGAAAGGAAATTTGTGTTTATTATTATGCAAATGATGTAAATCGCACTAGGGGTATAGTTTTATACTACTGGACACTTGAGAGTAATGTTTCCCTTATTGTCCCAAATGGTCCATTACAATGAGCTTATCTGAGTAAGCCTATCTGAGAAATGAAATTTATCTTGCTAGGAGTGGTGGATTAAGGCCTTGGCTCCTAAATTTGGGAATTCATTTCCAAAAGTGTCAAGATGTTATTTTTTATTTATATTAATTAACTTGCTTTTGTTGGATAAATTTTACATTTTTGTTGCATTGATTTTAAACTGGAAGATGCCTTGAGTGTTCATTTTGAGAGGGAAACATATATCAAGTCAGTACATAATATCTCTTTTTTTAAAGGGGTGTTTATTATTTTATAACTAAGTACTATTATTTCTTTTATCTGTTATACAAATGAGAGGGAAGAAATGATAGAAAGAGTCTACTAAGTGTTTGGTGGAGTAGGAATTTTTTTTCCGTCAGGGAGATTTTAAAAAATATTCAGTTTTAAATATAGTTTTACATTCACACAAAGGAGTGTTCGCATTTCTTTTCCCATTTTTTAGTTTTTTTCCCCCAAGTCTGTAATTCTTAGTTTTGTTTTCCCTTTGGTCAATATTTTTTTCCTGCCAGCTGCAAAATTTAATTTACCTGTGTACCTTTTTCTGATTCAAATGACAAAAGATCAGTGTTTTTAATTCCACTTTCTATCAAAGGCACTCTGGTTAAAATATAAATAATACACCGGAAGACACAAGTACTGTATATTTTCATTTGATACAGAAAATATCTATGATACTGGAAACATTAAAAAGGGACACAAATCAAAAAGAGAAAGCATTTCTCATAATGAAAAATAAGGTTTTTGCCTGCTGAATCCAAGATATATAAGTAACAGCCTTAACTGGTACTACGTCATATAGAAAAATTGCATAAATAATTCATAAACCTCATAATGTCAGCTATTTGTCTATATTATTGTTCATAAAAAGAATATTTAATTTCAGAAAAGTAATTTCATATCTGTAAAGAAAAAAAATCCTTATCTCAAGCATCTATGTTCAAATCCTAACAAAGTGGGGGGAAAATAAGATGGTGCTCCTATAGATATTACTTGCTGCCTACCAAACTCACTGCTTCCTTTTACTTTTATTTCTTTTATGATATTTTTAAAGTGAAAATACATATGCAGAAAGTCCTTAGATTACAACTATTTGTTCAGTGGCTATTTGAACTTATGATGGTGCTGAATTAATGGTGGTTATGACCATTAATCTGCAGCATTTCAGCTCTTCCGATAATCATGATGTGGGTGCTTTGCAACCAGCTTGCATGTATCACTGCTTGCAGTGCCTGCAGTCATATGGTTATAATTTGCAACCTTCCATGCTGGCTTCCTCAGAAGGTCAGCGGATGCAGTGAAAGGAAGCACTGACATGATAACTGTGCTCCAATATTTGAGAGGCTGCCATAAAGACAACCTATCTTCCAAAGCAGCAGAAGATACAACAAGAAGCAACAGATGGAAACTAATCAAGGAGAAAACCAGCCCAGAACTGGGGAGAAATTTTCTGACAATGAGAACAATAAACCAGTGAAACAACTTGCCTTCAGAAGTTTATTTATTGCTCCATCAATTGAGGTTTTTAAGAAGTGATTGAACAGCCATTTGTCTGAAATAGTTTGGTGTTTTCTGCCTGAGTGGGGGTTGGACTAGGTCCCTTCCAACTCTTTTATTCTATCAATGTGGAAGCCAGCAAGGAAGGTTGCTAGGATTAATCTCCCACATGTGCACCTTCTCCTGCTCCTTCTACAGTTATGATCAAATGTGCACCCTGAGCACTCTTCCCAAACTTCACCATGCCTCCCTAACATCCTCAGAAGCCTTGCCATACCTCTCTTGCACCACTGAACATCTTGCAGGCCTTCTCCAAACCTCACGCCTCCCTACTTCTCACACCGTTTGCTAGTCTCTCTGCCCTCTCTATACACCATCAGGCACCCCGCAACTACTCACTCATATTTGCTGATCCCCACAGGGCATCTCTCATATCTTGCAGACCAGCTAACACACAGATGCACTTTCCCTAATCCTTGCCATCCTGCACCCCCTAACGCTTCTTTGCTATGCCTCCCTTGCACTCACATCCCTGCATCTACACTTTCACATCATTCTTGGCCCTTGCTGACCCTTCGTTGCACCCTCACACAATCTCTCCAACCCTCCCTACACATCCCTCATACCCTCATACCACCTTCTAGCACCCTGTACACCCTCCCCAACCTTTACTACATGTCCCTTTCATTCTTTTGCATCCCCTTATACTATTCTCACACTTGGGACATAAGGTGGGCTGCTACCGGTTTGGACCGGTTCAGCCAAACCAGTTATTCCAATTCTGCATGGTTTGGAGAACTGGCAAATCAGACCTGCAGCTAGCCCCAGCCCTGGCCATTTTTTGGGCTGTATTTGCCCATTTTCAGGCCATTTTTGGGGCCAAAATTGGTCCAAAAAGGATCTTGAAAACGGTCCAAAAAACACCCCCAAATCAGGCTGTTTTTGAGTTGCTTTCAGGTCATTTTTTGAGTCATTTTCTGGCATTTTTGGTCATTTTTCATGCTGAAAATGGCTAAAAAATGGGCGGTTCTTGGGCCATTTTGGGGGCATTTTAGGCAGTTTTTTTGGCCAAAATCAGCCCCAAAAACAGCCTGAAAACAGTCTGAAAAATGTTATGAAAATGGCCCAAAAAACATTCTGCAAATGGCCCGAAAAAGCTGGCTGCAAGAGGAAGAAAAGCAAGGTCAGCCAGACCCAGACATGTCCCAGGTCCCCTTGTCCCAGGAGCAGCAACCTCGCACTCTTCTCCTTCTTACTACTAGCCCCCTTCTTTGCACAGGATCACCCAGAAACAGAGAAAGTGAGGGAGAAGGGATCAGCGTTTCTGTGTGCTCCCGTTTCTGTGTGGCACTTTCCCTTCAATGCTAGCAGCCACCACTATCCCCTTCTCCCTCTCTGCTGCTGGGCAATTCCATGCAAATAAGGGGGCTAGCAGAGAGGCTGCTGCTTCTGGGATAAGGGGACCCAGGAAGCATTTCTTCCTCTCACAGCCAGCGTTCTCAGTCTAGCTTGATGCAGTCTCTCTCTCATACACAGACACAGACACAGACACACACAAACAGGTTCTTTCTCCCCGCCCTCCACTGGAGACCCCTGGATTCCATCCCCAACCCTATCTCTCCCATACAGGTACATCCACACAAGTGATGTAGAGTTGGCCATGCCCTCTTAGTCACATGGCACCTTCCAGTAACACCCATCCAGCCAGTTATTAGGGCAGAGAACCAGTTGTTAAAAAATTTGGAGCCCACCATTGCTTGGGACTTGCAACTTCTTGACAACTTGCTATCTGACTTGGGTGTGTCTGTCTTGTCTATGACTGTGAGATTCACTTAACAATGGCAAGGAGGTCAACTGGGATAGTCATTACTAATTGAGGCAGTTGCATTTTATGACTTTATGACTTCACTTAGCAATGGAAACTGCAGTTGCAATATTAAGTCAAAGACTATTTGACTAAGATAATTTAGTTGGGCTTCAGTAAAGCATTTGATAAAGCAGATTATAACTTACTACTAGATAAAGTAGAAAAATGTGGGTTAGACAGCACCACCACCAGATGGATTCGTAACTGGCTGACCAACCACACTCAATGTGTAGTCCTCAATGGAACTACATCCACATGGAAGGAAGTATGTAGTGGAGTACCCCAAGGCTCTGTTCTAGGCCCAGTACTCTTCAACATCTTCATCAATGACTTGGATAAGGGAATAGATTGGGAACTCATCCAATTTGCAGATGACACCAAGCTGGTAGGAATAGCCAACGCTCCAGAAGATAGGCTCAAGATACAGAAGGATCTTGACAGACTTGAACATTGGGCGCTATCTAACAAAATGAAATTCAACAATGAAAAAAGTAAGGTTCTACATTTAGGCTAAAAAAACAAAATGCACAGGTAGCGTATATGTGGTACCTTGTTCAATAGTAGTAACTGTGAGAGGGATCTTGGAGTCCTAGTGGACAACCATTTAGATATGAGCCAGAAGTGTGCAGCAGCTGCCAAAAAAGCCAACACAGTTCTGAGCTGCATAAATAGAGGGATAGAATCAAGAACAGTGAAGTGTTAATACTACTTTATAATGCCTTGGTAAGGCCACCCTTGGAATATTGTATTCAGTTTTGGTCGCCACAATGTAAAAAAGATGTTGAGACTCTAGAAAGAGTGCAGAGAAGAGCAACAAAGATGATTAGGGGACTGGAGGCTAAACATATGCAGAACGGTTGCAGGAACTGGGTATGTCTAGTTTAATGAAAAGAAGGGCTAGGGGAGATATGATAGCAGTGTTCCAATATCTCAGGAATTGCCACAAAGAAGAGGGTGTCAAACTATTCTCCAAAGCACCTGAGGGTAGAACAAGAAGCAATGGGTGGAAACTGATAAAGGAAAGAAGCAACTTAGAACTAAGAAGAAATTTCCTGACAGTTAGAACAATCAATAGATGGAACAACTTGCCTGCAGAAGTTGTGAATGCTTCAACACTGGAAATTTTTAAGAAAATGTTGGATAACCATTTGCCTGAAATAGTGTAGGGTTTCCTGCCTGGGCAGGGGGTTGGACTAGAAGACCTCCCAGGTTCCTTCCAACTCTGTTGTTGTTGTTGTTGTTGTTGTTGTTACTACTACTACTACTACTACTACTACTACTACTATCAAATTTAGAAGCCAATACCAAACTAACTGTATTTGTTGTGTGATCTTTTGATCCTACATATATCTTAAATATATTCTTTTTTAAAAGTATGAGTCATTAGTGTAGTGCTTAGAACTTCCTTTGGAAAAAAATGACAAACTGATAGAAAGCATTCAGAAATATGGAAAAAGTTAAGAAGTTCACAGAGAGCAATTATGAAATTGTCTTCCTGAAAATTAGCATTTTAGCAAAAATTCCCTACTGATCTATTTTGTGGGAAGGCTTAGGATATATTCTCAGCTGTATAGAGTGGTTCAAAATGCCACCCAACCAAAACTTTTATTAAAAATTCATTGATGGAAGAATGCTAGGAGGAACATAGAAAACTAATATTAGAAAATAACTAAATATTCTCTATCAACTGTTTGGTTTCATTGTCATACTTCATTTCTATTCCTCCACTCCTTTTTAATACATCAGAATTTGTGAAAAAGAAAACAGAAAAGAATTCCAAAAAACTATGACCAACAATTTTTAAGTATGGGAAAATTCCATTGCTGTTTGTACGAATCTTTGTCCAGGGCAGATATTATTAACATATTTTTCATACAAATCAAAGTCATGGGAACATATCTTTCTCAGTACTTATTCATACTTCATAATGGTTACATATCCTGTGTGATGGTCTTGCTTTAACTTCCTGCAATACTGTTGCAGAAGGAAACATGCATCTGTAGTGTAATACATTAACTAAAGCTCATAATATGTACAAGATAGTCTTTGACTTATAGCTGTTCATTTAGTGACCATTCAAACTAACAATATCACTGAAAAAAATGACATGACCATTTTTCACACTTACATGGTCAGATGATCAAAATTCAGATTCTTGGCAACTGACTCATATATATGACAGTTTCAATGTCCTGGGGTCATGTGATTATCTTTTGTGAAGAAATATGTCTTAAAATAATTGTGGGCCAAAAGAAAAGCTAGTCAAGCAATTATAAGTTCAGTGCCTAAGAGTGAAGGTTGGTAATGTTCATGAGGACTGGAAGGCTAGCATGTCTTTCTGGACAGAAATATAATAGCTGCAAAAAACTAGGTGGCAAATGGCAGTGAATCACTGTTTGATGTAAATAGACTGACCAGGAAGGCATACAAGATTACTTGGCAAGCAAGTTGCAGGCAGCTAATGGTGCATATATTGTGCAGACCTATCTTGTAGCATTGGTTCTCTATGTTTTGTATCTTAATTCTTGCCAAAAATCCCAAGATCGTACAGCATTACCAACAATAGAGGAATAGTTGATTAAACAACAGAATTTGTAGAACTGATTTCCTGGATTAGAGAAAAAACAATAACTGTGCTTATTTCCAATTAGAAACCTTTCTCAACTGTTTGCATAAAACTTGGAAATGCATTTATGACCTGTAGTTTTGAGAATTAAAAAAAAATGAGTGAGTTTTTCTGTAATTATATAGGAAGAGATAACTTTGTAATCATACATACATTTTATGCAAAGGAAAATGGAAGCTTTCTTTTCTATTTTTTATATCTTTTATCCCTGCACCTTTGTCTTTTTTTCTTTTTTTTCCATATTAGTTTGATTATTTTATCTTTAATCTTTGTTAATTTTATATATATATATAAATATATGCACACACACACATATATATATAATAGTGAATTTATGATAACATAACAGATATAGATAGATACTATTAAGAAAATAACAATACTTATAAGTAATTGTTTTTCATTGTGGGAACAGTTTTCCTTTGAGCTGTAACCAGAAAGTATATCCGGATAATAGAACAGTGTTATTTATATCGGCTCCTAAATTCAAACCTCTACGAGCTTTATCATTCTTTTTTTTTATTGAAAAAGTTTTACAAACATTTACCCCTCCTCCCCCCTCCCCCCTCCCCAGCCTCCCTCTTCCCCTCCCCTGGACTTCTCGGAACAAAATACAGGGTATTAAATCTAACAATCATAAGCTAAATTATGCTAACTATCGGTAAACTCCCATCCTCTCCTAGAACCTTAATTCTCCTTTTACAAAGAAAAAACATAAACATAATTCTTGTAAACTGTTCATTCAAAAGCTATTTGGTATTTCTTAATCTGACATCTATTTTGAATATAGTCAATCCATCTTCTCCATTCCAATATGTATCTTTCTTGTGAGCAGTCTTTCAGGAATGCTGAGATTTTCGCTATCTCTGCTAAGTTTGCAACTTTTAATATCCATTCTTCAATCGTAGGCAAATTTCCTTCTTCCAGTATTGTGCAACCAATAGTCTGGCTGCTGATATTAAATTTAAAATCAATTTAGTCTCTATTTTCGTACAATACATAATTATACCCAATAAAAACAATTGTGGAATAAATATTATCTTCTTTTTCAAAATATTTTGTATAATCCACCAAATTCTTATCCAAAATGGCTGAATTTTTTTACAAGTCCACCATATATGAAAGTAAGTAGCATCATCCCCATCACATCTCCAACATTTAGCTTGCAAGTTCGGATACATACCTGCTAGTTTTTTAGGATCTAAATGCCATCTATAAAACATTTTATAAAAATTTTCTCTTAAATTTTGTGCTTGTGTAAATTTAACATTTCTAACCCAAATTTTTCCCACGGTTCCATCATTATAGGTTCTTGTATATTTTGTGCCATTTTATTATGCAATCCTTAACTAATTCCGTTTCTGAGTCTATTTCTACCAATGCATTATACAATCTTTTAATATGCAATTGGCTTTGATCTCTAATGTGTTTTACCAAATTTTCTTCATTTTGCATGATACCAATTTTCTGATCCTCTTTCCATCTGGCTTGCAACTATCCATACTGAAACCAAGTATGAATTATCTTTTTCTCTTTCATTATATTTAAAGACCTCAATTGCAGCTTACTCTTTTCCATAAAAAGAAGATTTTTATAGGTAAACCTCTTGTTTTTGTTCTGTACTTACATTCTGTATCGCATGTCTAGGACATGCCCATATAGGTATGTTGTAGTTTAACTTATATTGATACTTTTTCCAAACCCGTAACAAAGCATTTCTTAATATATGAGCTTTAAAAACTTTATCCACTTTTTTATCATACAGTAAGTAAGCATGCCAACCATATAACAAATCATAACCCTCTATATACAATATTCTATCTTCTGTTAAGTTAAACCAATCACTAATTAAAGATAGGGCAGCTGCTTCATAGTATAGTCTTAAATTAGGCATTTTAAGATCCCCTCTTTCACGTATATCCTGTATTATTTTCAATTTTATTCTGGGTCTTTTACCAGCCCATATAAATTTATTAATTCCATTTTGCCATTCTTTCAAATTTGAATCTTTTTTGAGTATTGGTACCATTTGAAACAAAAATAAAAACCTGGGTAAAACATTCATTTTTAAAACCACTATTCTTCCCAGTAAAGAGCTTTATCATTCTGTTGAGATACTTTATTCCTTTTCTCAGCATGCTCAACTGGTGCCTGGCAGAATTCTTTTTTGCTTTGGTTTATTGGCAGCGTCATTATTTGCAAAAGGAAATCATGTTCTTCCTAGGCTACTTTGCACCACTAGTTAAACATCGTACTATATAGTATTCCACCATAGCACTGCACCAATACATAGTGACTGAAAATGGAACGAACAGGAAAATTCATTTTAATAATCATATTTTAGGGTCAAACCCAAGCACTAAATAACCAGAGAGGGCCAAAAAACAAATAGGTTTTTTAATGTATACATATATAGATATATTTGCGTCCCACAACAATACCTACAGATTCCTATAGTTCTATCAAGCTGTACAGAATAAACTGAATGCTGTCATTTACAGTAAATAAAAAAGGGGAGGGGGAGATATACAGGTGACTTTAATAGCTAGTATTTCATTCAGTATTCCAATATGCATGATTTAGCATGACAAAAGAAGATGCAAACAATCCAGTATCCAAGAATTGTAAAAGTAAGAATCTGTAAATAGAATGTAGGCTAAGCTCCCTACCACAAATATAAACATGATTTTTCCAATTAGGATCAGCATTTGTATTCAGGGTATCTTGATGCAAGAAAACCCTTCCAACCTGCACAGTTTGACTGCTGGTCATAATATTTGTGGGAGAGAACTAGTTCATATGGCTCCACAATACCTCAAAGGTATTATATATAAGTGGAAATCGAGAAAGAGAATAAACAAGTAAAAAATTGAGACCACATAGAACGGGGGTGAGTAAGGGAGAGAATGCTGATCTGAGCTGAATTTATAGAGCCAAGAATTCATATGTTATGCTCACATAAGGGTTGTAGGATGTATAACATCACAATTTTTTTTAAAAAAATCTCTCTTTATACAGCCTAAATTCCCAGCTATGATATTTTTTAAAAAAGAATGACCAGGAAGCAGTATCACATGGTGCTGCATAGGCAGGATTTAAGACTCTGAGCACTTCCCAAAAGGCAGAGATCCTAAGTAAGGCCAATTTTTCCATTTTTAAAAATAGTTAGGACAAATGAACTTAACTATTCTCCCAGGAGGCCAATAACAGAGGCTCAATTACTCTTCCGAGGAAGACAAGCATGAACAGATTGGTGCTCACTGTGTACTGCCAAAACAAGATAGAGGATGCTGAAACATCAATATTTTAAAAGAGAGAAAAAAAGCAAAATAGTCAGAAAAATCCATTTTATTTCGCTGTTCAGCCTACATTATCCTTTATTAAGATTTAGGCAAAATCATTTTGATGGAAAAATAGTTCAAGAATTAATAAAAATGGAGTAACTAGAACTGCACTCTTCACTTGCTGATATTCTGAATTATGTTTACATTGTTGATTCAAGAAAATAAATAAGGCTTCTTTTTGGAGTAGGAATCATTTGGAATATTTTCCAGGAATAGCAATAGTAGTAACACCTAGCCTTATATACCACTTCACTCTGCTTTACGGTCCTCTTTAAGTGGCTTACAGAGTCAGCATAGTGCCCCCAACAATTTGGATCCTCATTTTACCAATCTTGGAAGGATGGAAGGAAAAACTTGCTTCTCCTCTTATACCTATGTAGCCCAAGAAAACATGTTACCATGTTGTAAAACCCAAATGATTAGAACGTCTACACCAGGGGTGTCAAACTGGCAGCCTGCAGGCCAAATGCGTCACACACAGGCCACACCCACCCCAGCTCCACTAGGGGAAAAAAACATCATGATACATCACGTGACAGCAATGTGACCCGGCAAGTTTGACACCCGTGGTCTAAACCAACATGTATAACACAAATTAGGGCTGGCAACCATTTTCTGTTTAGTAACAAATACAATCTAAAAATATTCAACACATTTTGGCAGAAAGATTTAAACCAAAAATTTTCTGTTCTGATATTTATTTTCCATATGCAGTGTGATGCTGACTTTCTTGGGAAGCATGTTATTAATTTGGGTGAATTTACCCTTCACAAAACCTAAGGGATTAACAGTATCACAGCATCCCAAAGCCAGCTCCAGTTTCTTTAAAAAAAAAAAAACCACTGCTCATACACCTCATGCTGATCTGTTGGTTTGGATCCCATTTTATTTCCTTTCACAAGAATGCTTACCAATATCAAGTGTGTCATACAGCTGGCTGATTTTTTATTATCATGTCAGCACTTTTAGAGGTAGATACTTGCATAATTCATAAATGTCACTTAGGAAAAAAACAGTGCAGGGACCGCAGCTTGTAAAAGACAAATGGATCCATTCTACCTGGAAATATATATATGTATATCTGGCAATAACCAGCATAGTTTTTAATTGCTTGTCACAAGAGAATAGCCAGTAACTTTGGCACTTTTCCTCTACATATGTAAGAAAGTACCTTTGGGGAAAACATGTCCAAGAAAGATCAAGTGTCCGTACAGAGGAGCCATTTACCACGGCAAATTCTGTTAGATGAACCCAGAATCAATTATGTTAAAATCTAGCATTTTATTACTGCACTGCAAAACTGTCTTAAACTTATGTATGATTTTAAAAAGCAGCAAATGGAATAACATTGGAGCAATCCTAAAATGGCTATTGTACACCATTTGATCATCTTACCCGAACAAAAAGGATACTTTCAGTGATGCTTTATTTAAATACATGTTTATTGTTTATGTGTTTTAGATTT
Source organism: Ahaetulla prasina (assembly GCF_028640845.1). Classification (NCBI taxonomy): domain Eukaryota; kingdom Metazoa; phylum Chordata; class Lepidosauria; order Squamata; family Colubridae; genus Ahaetulla; species Ahaetulla prasina. The sequence goes on along the minus strand of NC_080542.1, from coordinate 109,290,986 downwards.
TTTAAATCTCTCCTTTATTACTTACCATATTTTTTGGAGTATAAGACACACCTTTTTCCCCCAAAAAAGAGGGTGAAAATCTGGGTGCGTCTTATACTCTGAATATAGCCCTGCCCAGCCTCTGAAATGGAGCTTCAGAGAAAAAAAGCCTCTGAAACAAAGTACCAGAAAAAAAACCTCTGAAACAAAGCTCCAGAAAAAAAGCCTCTGAAAAGGAGCTTCAGAAAAAAAGCCTCTGAAACGAAGCCTCAGAAAAAGAGCCTCTGAAATGGAGGTTTCAGAGGCTAAAAAAAAAAGCAAAGCACAGAGCTCACAACCAATAAACCTGTTGCTAAAATTCACCTCTGGGAACAGCTGATTGGGGGCATTCTGGGAGGCCGATCTATCTGCCAATCAGCTTATTTCTTATTTTCCTCCCCAAAAACTAAAGTGCATCTTATACTCAGGTATAAACATGAGAGAGGGACTCCTCAGGGTGCCATCTGCCAAGCAATGTCGGCTGGCGACCCCCAGGGGAAGGGCCTTCTCTGTGGGGGCCCCCACCCTCTGGAATGAACTTCCCGCAGGACTCCGCCAACTTCCTGACCTTCGAAATTTTCACCGTGAGCTGAAGACCTATTTGTTCACTCGTGCAGGACTGGCATACGATTTTAGATTTTTTATGGTTTTTAATTTTTAAATGGGTTTTATGATTTTAAATTTATCTTAATTTAGGCCAAATTGAATAAGTTTTTTAATTAGTATTTTATATTGTATTTATATTATTGTCTATTTTATCTGGCTGTGAACCGCCCTGAGTCCTTCGGGAGAAGGGCGGTATAAAAATCTAATAAATAAATAAATAAATAAATAAATAAATAAATAAATAAATAAGGTGAGTCTTTTAGTACAAAAAATACATTTTTTGGTATATATGTATATAGCAAAGTATATATGTAAATAACTCAAAGTGGTAAACATCCCTAATACTACTTCCTCTTCCTCTTCCTCTTTCCTTCACAACAACAATCCTGTGAGGCAACTTGGGCTGAGAGAGACTAGGCCCAAGCCACCCAACAGTTTTTATTCCTTAACCACGAGACCAAATTTGCTCCAGGCATGAAAAGGTATTATTTATTGCACAATAGATTAACCTTCCATCTGTATAAATCATAAACTAGAATTATGAAGAATATATCAATTATGTAGCAGTCTCCTTTGGAGAACTAAACCCTTTTTGGATTATAAAAGATTGTAAATTCTGTATTGTCCCTAAAATTATAATCTCTAGTATAATTTATTACCTTTATTATTTTTCTCAAATAACAGGGGGAAAGGGCTTGGGGTTCCTACGCTTTGCATGTAAAATTGTAATCGGCAGAAGAAACAATTCTGAGGAACAGGAAGAAGTGTCATCACCAAGACAATAGAAATTAAAAGAAATCTGAGGCCAGAGCAATAAAGTAATTTGAGAAAGCATTTCAGACACATGACCTTCCCTAATTTTCATGAAGATAAAGGGAGGGAGGGAAAACCATTGAAACTTTAAAGCTTGATGTCAGCTCTTCAAGAAACAGTCATGTCTGAAATATTTATTCAACTTATATTTCTGCATATTATATCAAATACATTTATAAATGTATCTATAATGTATAGATGCATCTACAATATATAATTATAATCAGTGGTGGGATTCAAGTGATTTAACAACCGGTTCTCTGTCCTAATGATTTCTTCCAACAACCAGTTTGCCAAACTGCTCAGAAAATTAACAACCGATTCTCCCGAAGTGGTGCGAACTGGCTGAATCCCACCACTGATTATAATCTACAATATATAATATTATAATTGTAGATACATCTATATTTTATAGATACATTTATAAATGTATTTGATTATCATCTTGGTTATTTCTTATTTCCATTACATTAACTAGAATCCATCTAAACTTTGTCTATTCTCCAGCTCCTGAGCTTGCTCTCTTGTTGGTCTCTCGTCCTCATCCTTTTTTTTTTTTTTTTTTTTTAGTATAGAAAGGGTGGTGTTTCATTCCAAGAAAATATTCTTGCAGTATCGCCCCATAATGCCTAATAAATAGATTTATTAAGAAGGGGAGAAAGGTTTCTGAAAGGTCTTCATTTTTTTTCTTCATTGCAAGCTGACTCAAAGCATTTCCATTTGTCTTTGCAGGTTATGCTGCCTCTGGAGTCCCATTTGGCTCTTCCCTCAACTTTATTTCCCCCATTTTTTTGGACATGCTCTCAGCTTAGCTATATGGCAATAGTCCCCTTGACTGTGCTAATTAGCTGCCATAAGATATTATTGTGTAGCAGAAAGACTGGTTGTCTTGTAATACTGCACACTTTATTTAATTCTCATTTACAAGATGGAATACCATTGCTTCTGTTGAAAATGTGAATATTTTAAACACACTGGAAAAGAAACTATTAGATTATTAGTAAATGAAAAAAATTAAGCAATAACTGAAAGAGGAGGAGGAAAAACACAGTGGAATATTTTTACTATTTGCTGTTTCCTAAATGTATTCCTATAGAGCTCTTCTAATAAAATATTTTAAGTCCTTGGCAGAAAAAAAAAACCAGTACAGTTTAACACATGTGAGCAATATGCTGAATAGTGGCAACTTTCAGTCTGTTGACTAGTTCTTGTCACCAGCACAGTCAATGCAATGCAAAAAACTTTAGGAATGTGATCATTCAATCCAGCCAAGCAAAACCACCATTGGATTTGAGATGCTGGTCACGTCAGATACTGTCAACACTAGTGGTAAGACTGTTTGCTGTCCAACTTTGAAAGCTAAGCTTCTGAAATCACACTGTACAATTTACTTTTTAAATTATTCACCTTATTAAATTTTAGTAGTGTCCATTATTATTTTAACTGTTTATTTTATTGTTTTTCATTTTATTGTTTCTTTGAATTTTGTTTTTAAGATGTATGCCACCCCAAGTGTTGAGATGGATAGCTTTATAAATCAAATGAGTAAAAATAAATAAATTATGCTAGGACAGCATAATTTGCACTTTAATTTGCTCTGTTAATGAAATGAAAAAAAATTGATGTGTTTCAATGTAGTTGCATTCCTCTGCTTTCATAAGACTAAATCAGCATAAATCAATGGAGTTTGGCTGAACCAGCTTGGTTTTTTTTTAAAAAAAAATTAGTTTAAAAACAACAATAAACTGCTATAATAAAGCTATATTTGAAATCCACATAATTTACCCTCCGCCATGATCCAAATAAGAAAGCTATTTTTCACGTATAACAAAATTAAAATGAAGACTTAGGGGAAAATGAGTTTCTCTCAGTTGTATATCTTGGTTCAATAGCAAAACAGTTTGAGGGTTTGGACAAAGGGTAATTGCTGTTAACTTGTGTAGATTCTTCTGCAAGCGAGCAAGGTCTTATCAACTGCAGGTCAATATCAAAATAATTCTTGCATTAAATTAACATATTATTATTATTATTTATTATTATTATTATTATTTATTAAATTTTTATACCGCCCTTCTCCCGAAGGACTCAGGGCGGTGTACAGCCAAAAGATAAAAACACAGAAATGTACAATTAAAACGACAATTTAAAACCGAGCATATTTAGAAAAAATGACCACATTTAAAAGTTTAAAATTTAAAATTATAAACCATATAATAATAAAACCCCAGTTAAAATTTTAAAATATTAAAAATATTAAAAATATTATAAACATTATGCCAGTTCCGCTTGAATAAATAAATGCGTTTTCAGCTCACGCCGAAAGGTCCAAAGATCAGGCACTTGACGTAGTCCAGGAGGAAGTTCGTTCCAAAGCGTAGGAGCTCCCACAGAGAAGGCCCTTCCCCTGGGGGCCGCCAGCCGACATTGTTTGGCGGACGGCACCCTGAGAAGACCCTCTCTGTGAGAGCGTACGGGTCGGTGAGAGGCATGCGGTAACAGCAGGCGGTTACGTAAGTACCCGGGCCCTAAGCCATGGAGCGCTTTGAAGGTGGTGACCAAAATCTTAAAGCGCACCCGAAAGACCACAGGAAGCCAGTGCAAGCCGCGCAGGATTGGTGTTACATGGGAGCAACGAGTTGCTCCCACTATTACCCGCGCAGCTGCATTCTGGACTAGCTGCAGCCTCCGGGTGCACTTCAAGGGCAGCCCCATGTAGAGAGCATTGCAATAATCCAAACGGGAAGTGACAAGAGCATGAGTGACCATGCATAAGGCATCCCGGTCAAGGAAGGGGCGCAACTGGCGGACCAAGCGTACTTGGTAAAAAGCCCTCCTGGAGACGGCCGCCAAATGATCATCAAACGACAGCTGCCCATCCAGGAGGACGCCCAATTTGCACAACCTTTCCATTGGGGCCAATAACTCGCCCCCGACAGCCAGCTGCGGCTACAGCTGGCTGTACCGGGGTGCCGGCATCCACAGCCACTCCGTCTTGGAGGGATTGAGCTTGAGTCTGTTTCTCCCCATCCAGACCCGTAAGGCTTCCAGACACCGGGACAGTACTTTGACAGCTTCGTTGGGGTGGTCCGGGGTGGAAAAGTACAGCTGCGTATCATCAGCGTACAGGTGGTAACTCACCCCGAAACCACTGATGACCTCACCCAACGGCTTCATATAGATGTTGAACAGGAGAGGCGAGAGAATCGACCCCTGCGGCACCCCACAAGTGAGGTGCCTCACGGTCGATCTCTGCCCCCCTGTCAACACCGTCTGCGACCGGTCGGAGAGATAGGAGGAGAACCACCGATAAACGGTGCCTCCCACTCCCAACCCCTCCAACCGGTGCAGCAAGATACCATGGTCGATGGTATCGAAAGCCGCTGAGAGATCTAATAGGACCAGGGCAGAGGAACAACCCCTGTCCCTGGCCCTCCAGAGGTCATCCACCAACACGACCAAAGCTGTCTCTGTACTATGACCGGGCCGGAAACCGGACTGGAACGGGTCTAGATAGACATATAACAGACATATGTTATATAACATATAACAATCTAGACTGAATCTAGTGTATTTTGAGTGACATTTGTTTTCAATTAATGTTATCCTGAAAAAGTTTTTATCACCAAATGGGATAAACTTTGTTGGAACATAAGTTGCAGAAGTATAATTTGGTTGTTTCTTCTTCCTTTATTTGTCAGCAAAAATCATAAAATGTGCTCCCAGCAAATACTGTCTGTTCTTCAGTTCCAGAGGATAAACTTTTTCTATATACAAAAGAAGAATTGTTAAGCCTGCTCCTCTAATCAGCACAAAATATACCTGGCAAGAAACTATGTACTCTGGAGCATCCACTGAGCACTGCATCAAATAAAGAAGCCAAGGAACACGCAGGAAGCAAAAGAGATTTTTTTAAAAAAGTCTATAAGGCTTAATTATTTGAGTTTCAAACATTTCCATAATTCCTTTGTCCACCCTTCCATTTTCAAGTCCTGGCCACCTATCCAGTTTTGGTTAATTCTGTATATTCACATGATGTAAATTCCACATGTCTTTTTAACTTCACGGCTTGTGTCCTACCGGGAAAAAAAATTCTTGCAGGTTGTTCAATTTATTGTATTTAAATATTGTTTTTTTACTAGTAATTGCACTATAGATTATGTGATGGAAAAAATTAATCCTTTGTTTAAGGCATAAACCCAAGTTCCTGTCTATTCTGCGGATGTTAGAAATCCCATGACTCTTGACAAAGAAGAGAGGGAATATTAACTCTTAACAATGTCTGGCTAAGTACCCAGAAATGTGTGGATGTGTGTGTGTTGTATGTGTGTGTGTGTGTGTGTTTTATTGAAAGTCTCAGCACAGTAGACAAAGAAATTTTTAAATGAGGATTGGAGAAAAAAAGAAGTTATAAAGTTATTATAAATCAAAGGATATTGTGAGATGTAAATACATATGGTTATTAAATTTCCTATTTACCTTTTGGATATAGATATAAACAACAAGGACGGGTTAAGTTAAATTATTAAGTTGAAGTGCAATAGAGTTAGCAGTTTGAGGGAGAAATTATTGCAGGTTCTAGATCTGTAATTTTTTGTTTATTTTTGCATCTAGCAATTAAGGGCTAATAGAAATAAATGAAATAAATGTGGAATTTCCCAGTATATATTAAATCTCCTTATAAATTCTTGGTTCCACCCTTCCGAAGTTCCTAGCAACTTTCCAATATATCAATTACCTTGAATGACTCAGGGCTGACAGATAACAAGAGCTGGAGCTACTGTGCCTAACAGAATGATGGACGTCCTCCTTGAAAATGGGAGGGGGAGAAGCCCTTGTGTGCACAGATTGTTAAGAGGAACAGAGAACACTGATACCAAGAAAGGCCACCCTACAGAGCTGTGGATGGATGTTATTATTTTTAAGAAGGAGCCTTTCTGATGATATAACATGGCTGACCCTGCAACTGAGGGCTTCATAAATCTTTTTCAACTGAAAGTTCCTGGTCGTGCAGGTTGGAGGGCAAACAAAAGAATCAAAAGAATCAGGATGTGAAGTTTTTGTACTGGTCATGTTAGGCTTCCTTGTGGGACTCTGCAATAATACAACAATGGGCAAAACTGCAAGGCGCAGCTTTCTTTCTGTGCTTTTTTCAACTGCTTCCCGTTACAGTTTTAATTTCACATTCCTAGGGTTACTGTATGTTAAAAAGTTCAAATGATGCTAATTCTTTCCCTTGTTTCAAACAGATATGTGTTTTGATGGCACACTTTAAGAATAAATTGTGTGCAAATAAAATCAGATGGTAGATCGGGATTCTATGAATCCTGCATAACTTAGTTAATCCTTGTTTACAATGTATTTATTCCACGAAATATACTTCTGAAGGGGACATTTTACCATTGCTATGGTAGCTATTTAGGATTACTTAAAATGATTAGTACTTATTTCAGAGCCATTTTGGTGCAGTGGTTTAAGAGACCAAAATAAAACCAAGGGGCTGCAAATTGTAGTACTGCCCTAGACACTATGCTGTTAGGCAGATTTTGTACCAGAGACCCTGATACAAAAGAAAGGAAGCAACTTAAAACCAGTAGCAAAAGTTGTGCAAAGAAAACTGAATGGACTCATCCAGGCTATTGTTAGGAAATTGTTTTTGGCAAATCCAAAACTAAGACAGATGAATTATGTACATAACACATTGCAGTCAAGTAGACAATAAAGCAATTAATATCTTACTGTGTTTTCCCGAAAATACAATATGTCCCGAAAATAAGAACAAGCCTGATTTTTGGGGTGGGCGTAAATATACATCTTCCCCTGAAAATAAGTCCTAGTGAAGGGGTGGGTGTGGCCAACATAGAAGACAGCCCTTCCCTTTCCCCGTCATTTAAGGGCTTGGCCCCTTAATGGGATCAGCTGAGGTGCTCCGACTGCCATTCAAGAAACAGCTGATTCGCGGGTGCTGCTCAGGCCCCTGCCTCCAGCAAGCATGGCTGCTTTTGCTGCCAATTGCGGCTGCAAAAGAAGCTGGAGGTCAAGCGATGCACCCCACATGCAAGGCATGTGGGGTGCGCATGCCTTAACTAACGGTGATAGTCACAGCAGGCAATTCCATCCACGGAACAGGAAAGGAAGGCATGGAAATCCATATACCTGGGACATCAGAAGAAGCCGTGCAGGGAGATGCTGCTGCTGATGTGCAGTGGGGTCTCCTCATAGGGTTTCTTCCAATGTCCCAGGTGTATGGATTTCCATGCCTTCCTTTATATGAGGATGCTTCGCACCTGCATATTCACATTGAAGGTGTGGAATGGGGCGTTTTTGCAAACGGCTTGAAGATGAGGAGGGGGGATTTTGCCTCTTATCCTGTTCATAGTCTGTGCTGAGCTCAGAACAAGGTGAGAGGCAGGAAAATCACCCCCCCCCTATTTTCAAGCCATTCACAAAAAATGCCCCATTCCGAGCTTTCAGCATATTCCAAGATTGCAACATTGAAGGCTTCAAATGGGGCGTTTTTGAAAATGGCTTGAAAATGGGGAGGGGGGATTTCCCTACCTCTCACTTTGTTCTGAAGGAAAAGATGGTGTGTGTGTGAGATAGAGATCCCTACCCCGCCCAACCCTCCCAAGGCAGCCACATCCCTCCACTAATCTGCTTTCCTGCTCCATTCTCCACTGCCACATGGAGGGCAAGAAAAGTAGTCTGTGGAACTACTTCCAACTTTGCAAGATCTTTTTTTTTCTTTTTCTTTTTTTTTGTGGGAAGTTGGAAAGTCTGAATTTCTGGTTTGTGCAGAGAATTTGGGTCATTGCAGCCACAAGCAAGCAGGTGGTGGGACAGAGAGGGTGGGGCCGGTAGACTTGCTGCCTCCTGCACCCAACAAATAATAACACCTCCCTGAAAATAAGGCCAAGCCCTTATCTGAAGGGATAAAAGAAAAGAAGACCCTGTCTTATTTTCGGGGAAACTCGGTAGTACAGTATTTAATGAATTGTAGAGCTTTATAATTTGGACAGAATTTAGAATATTTATCTAATTTTAAAATCAATATTATTAAAGTCTATAAAATGATTCATTATAAATATCTAATAAAGCTGGATGCAATAAATATATAAATGATTATCATTCAAACCAGGGTTTTTCCTGTTTCTAAGACTTGCTGATGTTTCAAATGTGCTTCCAAAATATCCACACAATCTTGTGATTGTTGTTGAGATACTTCACTCAAAAAATTACTCATATGTCACTGATTTACCATAATCCCATATGTGTTCACGTAGAATGCCAGATATGCTATATTTGTTCTGCACTAACTTCTCATTTACTAAAAAGCAGAGTGGTATGCTCAGTCCTCTAGATTCTAGAGCCATGATGGCGAACCTATGGTATGCGTGCCAGGGGTGGCATGCAGAACCCTCTCTTTGGGCACATGCGCCATTGCCCCAGCTCAGCCAACTGGTCATCAATTTCTGATGCATGCATGCACGCCGGCCAGTTGGTCATCAGGTTTCTGAGGGGTGTATGTGCAGCGGCCATCTGGTCGTTCGGTTTCCAGCACTCTGAAGTACGCACGCACACATGTTCTGGTCTGGGCACTCTGTGCCTAAAAGATTCGCCATCACTGTTAGATTCCTTACTATCCCTACTATCCTAGATGTTTTAATGGAGAGAGGGGGGGAAACTGTCAAAGAAAACAGTGCATTTCAGTCATCCATGATTATTATTTTGTTGATTACACTGACCATCCAAGACATTCTTTGAAAGAAAAATGCTGATGTTTGGGCCTGCCAGCCTCCATTTAATGTTTTTAGCTAACAGAATCTAAGAGAAGAATACTAGGTGGGGAAGAGAACCTGGATGGAAATATACAAGAAGTATGAAAGCATTTTAAAGGCCCTGAGTACTATAGTATGGTTTAGAATAATGTGTTAACTAGGCTAGTAAATACAACTTTAATATTTGTATGGAGACAATAAATTAGGATTTTGATGGAATTCTGATACCTGGTACAATTTTGCAGGATACTCAAATGAAACAGGTATATAGTTTGACATAATTTCCTGCCTTATTTCTGGTGGGATGGCCATAAAAATCTCTAAATAATCCAGGAATAGAAGGACTTATTGAATTCCTGATACCACAATGGAAAAAGGATAATGCAATGAAAACAAACAAATTTGTTAGCAGAAATATTGCCTTCATTTCAATCAGAGATCATTTAATCAATATGACAATCAATTAACCATTTAGATGAGGCAAATCCAACACAGAATGTGGGCAGAAAATCCCTAATTTGAATTGGCATATGTTTTCAATCTATATACACACAGCTCCTAAATATCATCAAAAAAAGGATTTTTTTGAATGGGAATGTTATAAGAAAGAACAGTTTCCATTTCAGCTCAGCAATAGTGTTTCCTACTAGGATAAGTGTAAAAATATTTAAGAAATAAATTATAAACTTCCCAATAGGATACAATGCTAAATCAAAGGTTGAATAAACTTGGTAGGTATTCTTTCCTTGTGAGGTTAACTTTTACTGAATAATCAGACATCTGCTTCAAATAATGTATTTGAAATGAAACAGAAACAAATACTAAGTAAATGAGCAAAATAGTGTGGATGTGTGAAAAGGGACGAGTCATAGTTTCCAGATTTGTAAATAAATAGCATGAAACATGGGAAATGACCATATGAAGAATGTGAATAGCATACCTATTTTCTAAAGATGGAAATACATTAGAAGTTTAGCTTCTTGTGAATTTAAAATAAGGAACAATTAAAAGGAGTTTAAAAGATGCTATTATTATTATTGCAATACTAATTCCTACACTGACTTATTCAAATCTGTTACAAGCTTATTTTTAATAATCTGTAAACTTCTTAGAAATGCAGGATATTTTGTTCCCCAAAATCAAGAATACACAGATTTTTTTTTTAAAAAAGATGTATCTACATCTTCCTGTCAGAAGATACAGGTATAACATTGTCTTCCAGAATGTAACATTATACATCTGGTCAGCAAACATCTGGATATTCATCTTAGCTCATCATTTCCTTCTGTAAGTCCAGAAATTGTCAGTTATTTCAGCTGAGATTCACCCCAAGGGAGAAAAGAAAAAATTACATCCTTTTTTGTCCAAGTTTTATAAACTGATCTTTACCTTTTTCCCTAGGATGCCAATAAGTATAAATATAAGCAGTCTGAAGTCTTTTTATTGTGGTTTAAGACTATGCATATTAATTCATAGGGCCACACAGGAAATATATTTAATTAATTTCATTCATTAAACAACTAAGTTTTAAAATTTTGTTCAGAAAATGCATAGAGCTTCTCATAGATTAATACCTAGTTAAGCTCAAAAAAACAGAACTGGGAATTAATAGCAGTTTCCAAAATTGCAATCTGTAAATATACAGATCTGGTTTTCAACATTTTCTCTTTTATTAGTTAGTAAGAACTGAAATGTACAGACTTCTGGGGGGAAATGGCAAACTGAAGAGCACCGCTTGCCAACTACAATGGAATGAAGAGCCAGCAAGTAGACTATCTCTTCATAATTCCTCTCTAGATAAGAGGAGATTTGAAATTTACCACAAGTGCCTTGGACAATTGTTCCTTGCAAGAAGATTGCAAAACAGAAGTCTTCAATGGATTTAAAGCTCTTTGAAATTAAGGCAATAGTTGTCTTGATAAACCCAGTTGGTACCTTGAACTATACTGGATTTGCATATGTTCTTTTCCAATTACCTTTAGAAATTTCTTGTTAACTACTTTGCAACTATTAAAAACATTTGGATCCACAAGTTTGAAAACACTGGATGAATTCGTCAATTCTAACTGAAAGAAGTTGCAGGAAAAACCTGCAATTATCACTAATGGGAAGAATAGTGTTAATTAAAATGAATATACTACCAAGGAACTTGTGGTTGTTTTTTTTCAAACAATACCAATTCTTGCTTTTTTCCTTGCCATATATATTTCCACATCATTTTGCTCAAATTCTCAAAATATTTTTCTCCAACTTTATCGGTATTGTTTCTGCTTCAAAATACTAGAACTAGAGGTGGGTTTGGACTATCAAATTGGGAATTATATTATCAAGCGGTGACATTATCCTGGATTAAAGAATGGATTTTACTAAGAAATACAAGAATATTGACTTTGGAAGGACATGATTTGCAATTAGGGTGGCACGCTTTTCTATGGTACAGAAAAAATAGGATACATGGGTATTTTCAGAGACGTTACATAAGGAATGGTTTGCTAATAACATGGGAAAGAGTGAAAGAAAGACATTACATGAAGATATCAATGTGGCTTTCAACAATAGAAACTTTGACACATCCAAATATGATTAATATGAAAAATATTGTGAGATATAAAGATATTTTAACAAAGAAGGGAGAACTAAAACAGAAACAGAAACTAGAAAAACAAGGGATTGAGACAGATTGGTATACACGACTGCAAATACAATTAAGATATGATAAAGATTTGAAACAGTATAATTTAATATGAAAAATCAGAATTGGACAAGATATTGATTGGGAAAGATCAAAAAATGATTTAAAAATTGTATAATTACTTATTGCAAATCAAATTAGAAGAGGAAGAAGTAAAAGAGACAATGATAGCATGGGCAAAGAACTAGAGATATGGCAACAACTATGGGAAAGGAATTATAAATTAAGAATGGCAATTGCATATAAAGAAAATTTATATAAAATGTTTTACAGATGGCATATGTCCACAGAAAGATTAGCAAAAATGCTTAAGGATAAATCAGCTAAATGTTGGAAATGTTTTCAATTGCTGGAATCATATCATCATATGTGGTGGACATGAATGGAAGCAAAAAAATTATTGGGTTAGAATACAGGCATGGTTAGAGGAAATGTTGCATTAACGTATAGAGTTAAAACTAGAGGTAGTTTTATTGGGTATATTACCAAAGAAATATAGCAAAGAAGATACATATTTGATTATTCATATAATAACAGTGGCGAGAATTGTATTTGCACAAAAGTGGAAGACAGAAAAAATCCCATTAGAAGGAGAGGTAATAAAGAAGATTCTAGAATGTGCAGAAATGAATAGGTTAACATTCAGAATAAAAGATAAAGAGGAATCGATGTATTTCAAGACATGGGGACGATTTTATGTATGGTTAGAAAAGAAATATGAGTAAAAGATTATAGAGAAATAAATTAGATAAGATATAAGTCAATGAGAGACAAGACCAAAAGAAATAGAAACCCAGAAGACACATGTGTAAAGGGAAAAGGGAAAGGGGGCGGGGGAAAGAAAGACAATGTTGTTATATAAATGTACAATTAAGATATGTGTGAATTTAGCAAAATGAAAAAGTAATTAAAAAGAAAGTAAATTGGGATTGCTCAAATACCACTTTGGAAAATATTAAATTGAAAATGAATACAACAATAGAGAGAATGGAGAGGGATAGAGGACAGAAAGGAGAAAGAAGGAAAGAAGAAGGGAAAAGGAGAGGAAGAAAGAGAGGCGAAATAAGAGTAGGTGAAAAGGTTAGAAGGGAGGAAGTAGGGAAGTGTGGCGGAAAGGAAGGGGAAGTAGAAACGGAGAAGGAGACGAGAAAAGAGGAAACTGGAAGAGTAGATGGAGGATGGGAGGAAAAGGAAAGGGAGAGAGAGGGAGAAAAAGGATTATTGTAAAACAAGGGAGATGAAATGGTAGAAGAGCAACCCTGAATATATTTAAATTGTTTAGGATGAAGATTGTATTAGTATGAAAGTTAAAGTTAAAAGAAAATGTGTATGTTAGATAAGAAACTGTACATTTAAGATACGTTTGAGAAAAAAAATAAAACTTTGTTTTAAAAAACCCCAAATAATCTTCTGCAATAAACAGCAAAAAGGTGATTAGAACTTGGATTGTGGAAAGTTAAATGGACTAAGGATCTAGATAGATTTGAAATAAAACTTTGGAATAAGAAAGAATCCTTATTCTTTCTATTCTATTCTACTCTATTCTATTCTATTCTTCTTATCCTTATCCTATAAGAATCCTTTCAATGAGAAATTGCTACTGTTTTGATTTTTTTTTTTAAAAAAAGAACATGGAATGATGATATTTTGAAGATTGGATTAATGACAGAACAAGAAAAAACTTGTAAAGTAAAGGAAAAGAACAGTTAAATTTGACTTACAGTACAAAATCATCGTCAAACGAAAGTTATCACTACGAATAATGACCCAAATGACTCCAAAATATGTAAATGTAATGAATCTATATACGAATGTGATGAATTCAAGAAATACTGATTATGTACCAATGATGCCCACCACACCTGCCTGAAAATAAACAAATCGATAGCCAATTTTCTGCAACCAGATCCTACATTTATCCATACAGTCATGGCCGAAAGTGTTGGCACCCCAGAAATTTTTCCAGAAAATCAAGTATTTCTCACAGAAAAGTATTGCATTAACACATGTTTTGGTATGTACATGTTTATTCCCTTTGTATGTATTGGAACAAAACAAAAAAAGGCAGGAAAAAAAGCAAATTGGACATAATGTCACACAAAACTCCAAAAATGGGCTGGACAAAATTATTGGCACCCTTTCAAAATTGTGGATAAATAAGATTGTTTCAAGCATATGATGCTCCTTTAAGCTCACCTGGGGCAAGTAACAGGTATGGGCAATATAAAAAATGAAAGCAGATAAAAAGGAGAGAAGTTCATTTAATCTTTGCATTGTGTGCCACAATGCAAACACTAAGTGCCACACTAAGCATGGGCAACAGAAAGAGGAGAAGAGAACTGTCTGAGGACTTGAGAACCAAAATTGTGGGAAAATATCAACAATCTCAAGGTTACAATCCATCTCCAGAGATCTAGATTTGCCTTTGTCCACAGTGCGCAACATTAGTTTGCAAGAAGTTTGCAACCCATGGCACTGTAGCTAATCTCCCTGGGGGTAGACAGAAGAGAAAAATTAATGAAAGGTTGCAACGCAGGATAGTCCGGATGGTGGATAAGCAGCCCCAAACAAGTTCCAAAGAAATTCAAGCTGTTCTGCAGGCTCAGGGAGTATCAGGGTCAGCGCGAACTATCCATCGACATGTAAATGAAATGAAACGCTACGGCAGGAGACCCAGGAGGACCCCACTGCTGACACAGAGACATAAAAAAGCAAGACTACAGTTTGCCAAAATGTACTTGAGTAAGCCAAAATCCTTCTGGTAAAATGTCTTGTGGACAGATGAGACCAAGATAGAGCTTGATGAAATAATCAAAGTCTCCAGAGATGGACTAGAATACAAAAACAGTGATGGCTCAGTAGTGCCTAGATTCTGTAGAGTCATCTGCATAAATGAAATCAGCAAACGAAAGTTCATTTATGCTATAAATTCAATTGCCAGAACCAACTCCAACCACAGCAAACTTCGATCACGGCCTGATCTATCATTACTGCAATGGATCCGCTCCCACGAACTCCACACAGAACTCAAAAGATGGCAAGATGAAGGGGAATCTAACCTATACATCGACTACCACGCTGACTGCATAAAAAGTAAAACCTACAATCAATTGTCCAGCATTCAACCCTCCATCATCCAAAACATCAAACCATCTGTCATACAGAACTTTCAACCAGCCGTCATCCAAAACTAGGTACGCACGCCCCTTATTTCCTCTATACCAGCCACTGCTGAACTTAAATGAAAACTGATAAATGCAAGAAGCATTGTAAACAAAATGCCTGAATTTCTCCTCTTGTTAAATACTGGTACATTCAACATTATATTTGTCTGCGAAACATGGCTGAACCCAACCCTCCCTGACTCCATCATTTCAGAAAGAGAATATCATGTTTTCCGGTCCAATTGTGAACTGGAGGTGGAGTGGCTATCTTTTACAAAAAGTCACTGAATCTAAAAAATATTCAAGTTGCACATGAACTCGTTCTTCCAGATGTTAGAGCAACTGGTCTGTAGTCATTCAGTTCCTTGATGGTGGGCTTCTTCGGCACTGGGATGATGGTAGAGCGTTTGAAGCAAGAAGGAACATAGCACATCTCTAGTGATTTATTGAAAATATGGGTGAAGATGGGGGCCAATTGGTCAGCACAGACTTTTAAGCAAGAAGGAGTTATCTTGTCTGGGCCTGGAGCTTTTCCTGGCTTTTGTCTGTGAAATAGGTCCTGCACTTCCTTTTCTGTGATCACTAGGGGTTGTGAACCCAATGAAATGGGGTCAGTTGTAGGAGGCTTGGCTGTTGTTGGTGTGTCTGAAATGGGGGTTGTGGAGATAGGTGGCTGTAGTTTCCTTTCAAACCTGCAGTAAAACTCATTCAGGTCATCTGCCAGTTGTTGATTACCTTCAGCCTGGGAAGGAGGTTTGCCATAGCCGGTGATATTTTTAAGAGTTTTCCACATGTTAACATCACACTTCGCTTCTTACTATGCTACAGAGCTCCCGACTACGACATCACACATGTGAACAAATTAACCACACTGCTAACATGGGCTGCCTCTTGCCCTTATCCTCTCATCTTTCTGGGTGACCTCAACCTACCTCTTATTAATTGGAAAACAAACAAATGTATAATTAAACTCATCCATACAACCCTGTACAATGCTGTTACAAATCTAGGTCTTGATCAACTAGTAACTAACAACACAAGACTCAACAACTGCCTTGACCTCATCTTCTGCAACAACGCAAATTCAATTTATGGATTACAAATAAAAGAACCCTTTTCCAACAGTGACCACAGCAGGATAGACTTTTGTCTCAATATACGCCCTTACAATAATCTCCATAATAATGGTATTCCAAACTACAATTTCAAAAAAGCCAACTATGATCTTATAGACACCAACCTCTAATCTCTTGACTGGCAAGTTCTATTCTATAACTGTATCACTGCTGAAGACCACTATAGTGTTTTCCTGCTTGAAGTCAAGAGTCATTAAACTATATGTACCACAAATCACCACCAAAATCAGGAAAAACAAATTACCCATATCAATAAAAAAGCTCCAATCCAAAAAAAAAAATCCCTCTGGCGGAAAAACAAAACTGGCTATGTAGCCAACGTTAAAAACCGCTACAAAAATATATGCCACCAAATAAGGATTGAATGCACCAATTACCACATCAAACAAGAAGAAGACCTTCTGTGCACAAAATCCAATTGCGCTTTCTATAATTTTGTAAACAACAAACTTGAAGATTCGAGATCCATCCCACCCCTAAAAGGATCTAACAATAAAGAATGCAATGATGAAACAGTTAAAGCAAACCTCTTTAACACATTCTTCGGCTCAGTCTTTGTTAACAGTAATGGCTCATACCCAACATTCTCCAGTCGTACCAATAATGATTACAACGCTCTAACACAAATAGATTTCACAGAAGATAATGTTGAAAAGGAACTACACAGACTGAAACCACCTTTAACAACCGGTTCTCTGCCTTAATGATTTCTTCCAAGAACCAGTTCACCAAACTGCTCAGAAAGTTAACAACCGGTTCTCCCGAATGGTGCGAACTGGCTGAATCCCACCATTGACTACTAACCAGAGTATACAAAACATTTGCTAGACCAATTCTCGATTACAGCTCACCTGTCTGGAACCCACACTTTATTTTGGACATTAATACAATTGAGCGTGTCCAGAAATATTTTACAAGAAGAGTCCTCCACTCCTCTGATCACAACAAAATAACTTATGCCACCAAATTTGAAATTCTGGATTTAGAAAATTTAGAACTACGCCGCCTTCGGCATGACCTGAGTATAACTCATAAAATCATCTGCTACAATGTCCTTCCTGTCAAAGACTACTTCAGCTTCAACCACTACAATACACAAGCACACAATAGATTCAAACTTAAAGTGAACCGCTCCAATCTTGATTGTAGAAAATATGACTTCAGTAACAGAGTTGTTAATGCTTGGAATGCATTACCTGACTCCGTGGTCTCATCCCAAAATCCCCAAAACTTTAATCAAAGACTGTCTACTGTTGACCTCACCCCATTCCTAAGAGGTCTGTAAGGGGCATGCATAAGAGCACCAGCATGCCTACCGTTCCTGTTCTAATGTTCCCTTTGGTTGCATTCAATTTGTGTGGTTATTTCATGCTTATACTAATATATATTGTTGTGTTTGACAAAATAAATAAATAAATAAATAAAAAACAATGGAGTAAAATATTTTAACATTGGATAATATTGAAGATTATTTTTGAACAATGGTTCCAGAAGTTTTAAGGGTAACTCCCATATAGAAAGATTGTATTTTAAAGACATTATAAAGGAGGAACAAATTTTACCTGAAAAGATTTATTTGAAAAATACAGACTAGAAGAATGATATGGAAAAATGGGCCACACTGGACATACAAAATAATGTCTTCATGGTTAAAAGGGATGTACAGGCAAGAAATCAAAAGCAAGACCTAAACAATTTTTCTATGGATTTATATGAGACTTCTAAATGTTTGAAGATTTTATGAGAATGAACAAAGATCAAGATTTTTGAAAGCAAAAGCAATATAAAATGAGTTTATTTGATCAAAATTAAAATAGATGTCTCTGGTAATTCTTGTTGGACTTTTGCTGTTTAGGACTGAATAAGGAGGCTTTGCAGTGTTGCTTATAGATAAAGAGATTGCTGCATTCTTCTCATGACATAGAATATTCTCTTCACAAAGAAACTACCATATTTATAAATAATACATACAACTAAGGGAAGTATACTGCCATTTATACTGCCATTTTGCACGTCATGATGCTAGTCAGGCAGGGACCAGCAGTTCTCAGACAAGACAGAACTGTCTGTTCTGTAAATTGGAACATAAAAGGACACTTTCAATTGTTTTGATAGGGTGGTAGAAAAAGGATTAGAATATAAACTCTGTAGCAAATACACACAGTCATGCATATATGGCTTAATTTCTGTATCCGACAGCATCCAGATTTTTTCTGCATATACTGCTTTATTTCTTTGAAATAAAATAAGTTATCTAACCATGTCATTTCCATGAACTTCTCTAAGCCAGTTCCTGTGCATGGGTCGAGGTGTCTAGATTTATTGCTGTGCCTGACATGAAGACAGACACTCTATGTAGATCTCTGCTTCTGTGGGTAAATTTAGCATGCTAAATTCCCCGTTTTCTTCCCCAGATACAATTATTTTTTGCACTTAGTTACAGTAAGATGCTAGCATGAAGCTAGATTACTACCATAAGTATAGTATATTATGCATTTTCCTGTAGACACAGCTTCATTGAATTAGATTTCATAGAAAACAAGCTGGCTATTGTACCCTTGAAATCCCTCTGTGTATTCTGACTTTTTCCAGGCAATCTAGGTTCTCTACTTGGTGACAGCTCAAATCATTGAAAGGCAGGTTAAGAGAGGGTTTCATCTGCACCAGCAATAACACAAAACAAATCCCTCTACAAGAACTTGCCCAGAGCAGTCATTTCTGGTTATCATCATTGTATATATTTATGACCGCAGTACTACTATGCTCTGCAAGGGCACTGGGAAAACAATACTGTTTTCTGAAAATTGTATAAACTTTGTTATTTTCAGAGAACTCTAATGATTAATACAATTGTGAAAGTTTTTCAAAAGGTTCAATGGCTGGATTAAGAATGAAGGGAGGGAGAGACATACAAAATACTAATTAATTTGTGCATCCTCACCTCATAAATGATTTGAACATTTACTAGCAGATAGAATCCCAAAGCTTTCTATAGTCTTCAAAGCATTCTAAAAGTCACTTTCACAGTTTTGATTGTTTCTGCTGATATTCTGCTGATGTTCTCCTGACTGGTATGTAGCCTTCATTCAGACTGGAAAATTAGGAAAGATTTTCCCATTAAATGTACTTACTTTAACAGAAGCTTTCTAATTTGCTCTAAATTCAAACTGGGCAGCATTCAATATCAGGATATCTTGCTGGAGCATCTCAAAGTGATAGGAATCAACT
The DNA here is from genome assembly GCF_028640845.1 of Ahaetulla prasina. Taxonomy (NCBI): domain Eukaryota; kingdom Metazoa; phylum Chordata; class Lepidosauria; order Squamata; family Colubridae; genus Ahaetulla; species Ahaetulla prasina. The sequence continues at coordinate 109,271,554 of NC_080542.1, read as the reverse complement.
CCTACATGAATGGACGTGGTTCCATCTATGGCCATAGTGAAGAACTTGCTTGTTCCAGCGGGGAGAGCATCAGGGCTCAGAGATTTCCCTTACAATATTCTATTTAACATTATATGAATTTGTTGACGAAGAATATTTGTTAGTTATCCTAATATTATAAGCAGTCATTTATATATCAATCTCTCAGGGTGAACCTTGTATATTAACAAAAGCAAGAATGGATCAAAACAAGATGATATTAAAGCGATCCAAAGCTCAGTTGTTTTATTACAATAAATGTTTGATTGCATCTATTGACTGCAATAATTACTCTTGACAGGATCAAATCCTAAAATGAGGAGTTCATAATTTGGGAATATTCTTACACTTCTTAGGCTTGCTGCATGTTCAAGAAGAAAATGGAAGTTGTATTTAGAAAGACTTTCACTTGTCTTTGCGCTCCATGGCATAGGGCCGGGTTACTTACGGGACCGTCTGCTGCCACCGAATGCCTCCCACCGACCCGTGCGCTCTCACAGAGAGGGACTCCTCAGGGTGCCGTTGGCCAGGCAGTGCCGACTGGCGACGCCCAGGGGAAGGGCCTTTTCTGTGGGGGCTCCCACCCTCTGGAACGAGCTTCCCCCAGGACTTCATCAACTTCCTGACCTTCGGACCTTCCGCCGCGAGCTTAAGACACATCTATTCATTTGCGCAGGACTGGACTAGGGTTTTAAATTTTTAATGACTAAATTTTAGCTTTGGTTTTAAATTGGGTTTTACTATTTATATCTGATTTTAAATATTTGGCCTTTATAATAAGTTTTTTAGTTGAATGTTTTATTTTGTATATTTCTGTGTTTTTATATGGCTGTACACCGCCCTGAGTCCTTAGGGAGATAGGGCGGTATAAAAATACGAATAAATAAATAAATAAATTGAAGTATTAATTGCTTTGGTGATGGTACTTCATGCATTGATCCCAAAGCAATAGGATTGCTGTAATGTGTTCTGTGTTGGACAGTTTTTGGAGGCAGCTCAGAAGCTTAAGCTAGTCCAAAATGCTGTAGCTAGACTGCTGACATATCATTCCAATCTCTGCAGGCTAACTGTAATTCTCAAATTGTTACATTTGTTATCAATTTGTTTCAGGACCCAATTGAGAATTGTATCATCCAAGAAATGCTTTAGTATTAATGGGGAAACACATATTTTTTGAATAAAAACATTTTGGCCTCTGAAACCTGCTTTAATGTATAAGCACCAAAGTTAACAGCACAAAATTTAATTTAAACATCCATAACAAAAACAAATTCTATAGAGCATAACATGTAGCGCTGCAAAGCCATATGCAAGAATAGCATCAGGATACTATCTTGACGCCATCCTGTCAAGTTGAATACTTGGGGAATACTGAGCTGGAGATCTTAAGAAGACTTGCTGAAAAGTCTTCAGAGATGATTTATGACAAAGAAATTTTTGTTTGGATTGGATTTTATTTGAATTGAGTTTTTGTAATTTTGTTTTGGACTATTTTTCTTTATTTTTTGAGCTACTTTTTCCTATCTTCAGCTTGAAGATCAAAGACTGATCATTCTTAAAGTAGATTGCACTGTTATGAAGTATTTATTCCACTTAATAAAAATTACAGTTTATGTAATGGGTCAGTTATTCAGTATCTTCAGGTGAAAGGGTGGACTTGTAATTGTAAAATCTTCACTGTTTTCCAGAAATCCACAAAAAATATGCCTCTATTATAATATCCCCACATTTTCAGATAATGATTTATTCTATAACATTCAATTTTATAAATATAGTTTGTTGTCGCTATTTTATTCATAATTATTTCAACCATAATCATAATCAGCTAGGCTAAATCACCTAGCTTTAATAATTGCCTAAACAGAATATTTCAGGTAGTTTTTCTAGCCACAAGTCTTTTTTTCTTTGCCAATGAATGACTTAATTGCCAATTTTGTGATGCTTGTTAACAGTTTAGAGCAGCAGCCTCAAATTTTTGGGCACAAGGGAGAGGTTCCATGGTGAGTGTTTTTTCTGCGAATTGGAGTGGGCGTGGTTCCATGTTCAGATGGGGCTTCACTTGTTGGCATGGCCCAATTTCTGGCATGCATTGGCCAGACTGGGGATTGGGGACCCCTGGGTTACAGCATTTCCAAAGATGATTAAATGAATGTATGGAAGATCAGGCTAAAAATGGTTAGTCTTCTTGATGTCTGTTTAACTACTATCTGCTGAGAAATGAAAGGAAGCTATTGTCTTCTTGTCAAATTTTGTGAATCTTCCCATGTATGTATCTGGCTGGCTATTATAAAATATTAAACAGAATGGAGATAGCAAAGCTTTTATACTTTGCTATTATTCATGTTCTTATGCTGTGTTAGGAAAAAGGGTATTATTTCAAGAGTGTTTTCCAGACTGTATACAAATATGATGGCACAAGCCAGTTCCACTTGCTGGCATCCATCCAGTGATACAGGTTGGAAGCAAAAAACCAGACATCTGGATATGATCCTCTCCAATTGAGAGACAGAATATATACAGTGTTCAATTTGTGCTTCTTTCCATGCTCAGTATATCATTGTGTTCTTTCCACGACCCCGCATAGATAGGAAAATAAGGAAATGGCAGTGAGCTGTTTTTGTTAGTCTTTTGTCAGTTATTTATTTATTTATTTATTTATTTATTTATTTATTTAATTAATTAATACAAGAGCTGAATAGAAATTCCCTAGTTTGGGGGCTTCTAAAATATGTCCTTGCTGTCTTTTAATATGGACTTCTTGCAGACATGGAATGTCCATGTTTTGCTTTTGAAGTTTGGATAGAACTTGCCTCCTTTTAGCTAGGAAGTTTAAACCATTAAACCATTTAAACCAATCAAGATTAATTTAATTCTTGTTCCATATTATTGTTTAGTAGTCATCCTCTTTCCTTTCCTTGGTCTTATTTCTCACTGCGTCCTCGACGTTGCCCCGTCTCTTTCCTGTTGTTCTCTTTTGGTCCTCTCTCGTACTTCTGTTTCTGACTCCTTTTCTTCTTCCTGGCTTTTATCTTCTACAATATCTCTTCTCCACTCTCGCATTCCTCGTCCGTCGCTGTACATTGATTGTAAAATTCTTGGGCTTTTTAAAGTCTAATTTTCTTGTCCTGCCAGGTTACTAGCAGACCCTCTGGAATAAGCCACTGGAACATAATCTTATATTTGACAAGTTGTGAAGAGAGGAAATGATAATTTCACCTCTGCTCTCTCACCCTTCTAGGTACTTGTTTAAGAGTCAGCACTTCCTTTCCTTTATAGATCAACGATGTATCCCGTGTTCTCCTGTAAAGTTCATCTCTGATCGGGTTTTTTTTTTTTGTAAAACGTATATGCACTTCTCGTGGTAACTTTTATTGCTGAGGATAGTTAATGTGCACTCTGTATAACTTATCAATGCCATTCTGCATTTCAGATTTGTTCATCTGCAAATTATCAGCCAACAAGTCCATCATAAGATTCATAAGGTCTTCTTTATTTTCTGTTATGTTTTGGAATCTTAGATAGAACACAGATTTATCTAATTCAATGTCTGTTATTGCCTCTTCGAGTGCTTAATTTGCTGCCCACTATCTTTTTCTATATCTTCCAATTTCTTTTCTGTTTGCTCTGTTCTCATCTCCACCAACTTTATCCTCTGCTTGTTTTTAGCAATTGTCTCTTGTATTTCTCCCATTCTATCATCTAATTTCCTTATATCTTCTATTATTCCTCCCGTGTCATTCTTCAATTCCTCATGATTCTTCCTGATCGACTCTTATGTTTTTAACATTACCTCCTGAATCATGTTCGATGTCGACTGCATACTTTGTAAATTAATTGAGGATCCTGTTTTCTCACCTCCCAACATGTCTCCTATTAATTTCTGCCTGCTGGGAAAGATGCCATCTGTGTGCTTTCTTTGTTGTTTTAATAATTGTCGCTGTGCTTGTCATATCTAGGCTCTTAAAAAACTCCCTCCACAATACCATAATTAATTCTACCACTCTAATAAGTAATACCAATCAATTCCAATCTAAATTCATTTAGCAATACACAAGCAAAATAGAACATAGTAATTAAAAAATGTATAATTTAATTATTTAAAACTAAGTTTATCTATTAAATTTGGTCCAATATTTCCTCTTAATCAATTTATAAGTTTATCTCTCTATAGAATATAAGATATTAAATATAAGATATTAAATATTACATAGGTAAGTTAGATGGTAAATAATAGCTATAGATATACACAGTAATAAATAATACAAATAATATTAAATGATCAATATATAGAGCTGATCATAAATATTGCCAATCCAAGGTTTTTCACTGATTTTAAAGAGGACCTTTTCTGTTTGGTCTCGCTATACCATCCACACCGCTTCTGCTCTCCACTTTTCAAGTCCAAAATTCAAGATGTCAGCTCCTGTTAATATGCAAAGTCACTGCCACTTGTCTCCAATCTCCAAGCCTTAGCATCCCAATCTGTATGTCCACAGTTACTAACCACTCAATCCCAAACACCAAAGTTCAATCTCGATAGTTAATACAATTTCCAACACTCTTCTCATTCAAATCATCAAATATCTCTCTTTCTCTCCTCTTTCTGCCATCTTGTTGATAGTTCGCTCCCACCACCAAAGCACCGCCTTTCCCCCTTTGAAGAATCACTTGTCACTCGGTTTGTTAATTCCACCAATTTAGAGAAGAAGCCCAGTATCTCACTTTGTCCTGTCACTGTCCACCGATACTTCTCACTGCTTCTCACTCTTTTCTTCCTTACTAATCAGTCAGGCCATCACATCTCTGGACCCGACCATTACAGCCGGTCTCTTTTGTGCCAAATTCAAGGGGTTCCTCCTTCCGCAACAGGGGATCACTTTTTTCCCTATCAACCCAGAATATCCCCTCTACAATGCCAACCCCTCCAGGGTCAGATCTTGTTTTTGTTGGCTGCCAGACGCAAAAAATTTGATCCAAGAGAATGGAGCTCCGTTTTCCTGAACCACACCATCATTACATCACCCCGGAAGTCCTCTTTGTCAGCTTTTTAAAAAGGCACTAAAAAAAGAAATACTTGAAGAAATAATGTTGTCACTGTCATATTACTCTGTTGGAATCTTAGAAAAATCACACTGGATACATCTAACTGAAACAAAGATTTTCACAACTTCCAGCTTTCAAGGCACTTTTGCTACACAGAATGGATTTTCCTTCTGTCAGCATGAGTTTGGCGAACAGAATTTTGTGTTCGGTATAATTAATATATATATATATATATATATATATATATATATATATATATATATATATATATATATATATATATATATATATATATATATATATATATATATATATATATATATATATGAATATTATGCTTCCCAAAATGAAAATCTGAATTTTTCAGAAGGACAAATCCAAGGCTGCCAAGTTAGCTAGTGCTGTTGTTTATGAAGCGTATCCCCAGTCTCTCTCACACCCACACACCAAACTTGGCTACTTCTTATGATGAATATTCCCCTCCCCATTATATTATTGTCTCATCTCCATGCATTTCCTGATATCCCACCCACCCTCTCCTTAAATCAAATCTGAAGTTCCTCCCCAGAGCATTGCTATATGTCAGATTACCTCCTTCCTCTTCTACTTAACTCAGAAACTCCCTGCCTTCTACTCGCTTGGTTCTGACACCATCCTCTGTTTTATCATCATTGTTTCCATCAGAAACAGACTATTCCATTCTACCATTAATTAACACATTAATTTAACATCTGTTCCCATCATTTTTCAGAGGCTGTTCCAATGTTTTCTACATACAAAATCAAATAATATTTATTTATTTTTATTTATTTTATTTATTTATTTTTATCACAACAATATACACAAGCATCACACAAAATAATTATATAGTATATAAACATATATATGAGGAAATATAAGAAAGTATAAGCATATTTATATAAGAAAAAACAATAAGACAGGAACGGTAGGCACATTTGTGCTCTTATCCACGCCCCTTATAGTCCTCTTAGGAATGGGCTGAGGTCAGTAGTAGATAGTTTTTGGTTAAAGCTTTTGGGATTATGGGAAAAGACCACAGAGTCAGGTAATGTGTTCCAAGCACTGATAACTCTGTTACAGAAGTCATATTTTCTGCAATCTAGATTGAAGTGGTTAACATTAAATTTAAATCTATTGGTTGGTCTTGTATTATTGCAATTGAAGCTGAAGTAGTCTTTAACAGGAAGGACATTACAATAGATATGAGTTTAACTTAGGTCTTGTCGAAGGCGGCGGAGTTCTAAGTTTTCTAAACCTAGGATTTCACGTCTGGTGGGATAATGTATTTTGTTGTTTTCAGAGGAGTAGAGAACTCTTCTTGTAAAATATTTCTGGACATGTTCAATTGTATTGATGTCAGAAATGTGGTGTGGGTTCCAGACAGGCGAGCTGTATTCAAGAATTGGCCTAACAAATGTTTTATATGTTCTGGTTAGTAGTGTAGTGTTTTTGGAAAAGAAGCTACGCAAGATTAGGTTTACAACTTTTTTTGCTATGTAGTTGCAGTGGGCTTTGGCACTTAGATCATTTGATATGAAAACTCCAAGGTCTTTAACAGGGTGGGGGTCATTTGTAAGGTAATGTCCATCAAGCATGTATTTAGTGTTTAGGTTCTTTTTTCCAAAATGTAAAACTGAGCATTTGCTGGTTGAGATTTGGAGTTGCCAAGTTTTAGACCAAGCGGTTAGAAGATCAAGGTCTTTTTGAATGGTAGATGTATTGTCGGTGGTGTAAAATAGTTTGACATCGTCAGCAAAGAGAACACAATTACTTGAGATATTAATTATTATATAATTATATAATTATTATATAAGAAAATATAATTATTATATAAGAAGATTCACAAATGCATCATCCAATTCATTGAAGATGCCCCACTAATTTGAAGCAACCAAGTAGATTCTAAAGAGAAGGACTGCCATTTAGTGCATTGACTTAATTTTCTGATCTCAGTAATGTTACACACTATTTAATCCATGTACAAAAAACATGACAAAATCTTAGATACTTAGAGCATCTAAGATAATTGGCTAGATAATTGAATCATCTGATGAAGAAAAAAAAACAATCTAGTTTCTAAGGCTGCATTATGAGGTACATGTATGCAACCCTTATATTTGCCTAAGGAACAGGCAGATAAAATGCAATATTTGTTCCTACTTCTGATTATTCAAATGCCTGTACTGATCATTCTAAAGATGAAACAGTTTTTGTTCTATCAATATTTATCTCTGTAAGTATTTGTGATATAAGAATCATATCATCCAAGTGTGGTTATTGAAAACAATGTAGCTCGTTTAAGGAATCAACTTTTTAATTATTATTAAATATTTTTAAAAGAATATATAAGGGAAAATAAAAGACATGAAAAAAATTAAATAAAATAGTAATATTCAAATAATTGTAAACAAAATAAAACAATTTTACAACCATTTAAACTTTTTGTTTTGGGGTGGAGTCAGGGTGACTGAGTAGAGCTGAGCATTTACTGGCCAGATACTCTTCCTGATGCCTACATAGAGTTTGCAGCAGATATTTTCTCTTGCGCCCTGATAAAGAAACATCTGCTGGTACCTAGGATTGAACTCTGAACCTTCCAAGTGGCAGGCAGGCATCTTCAACTCTAGATCACTGCGCCACTTAGTATACACTAAGTAAATAAGAAATCTAAAAACGACATAACAATTCTAGTTTTCTAATATATTACTTATGAAATTATAAAACTTTTAAAGGAAAAATTTAAAATAACTAAGCTTCAAGCTACTTGTCAACACTAATATTATATATCCAATTAAAATTACAAGATAATAATACCAGAAATTTAGTTATCAATGAAGTTTAAATATGTTTATGTTTATTTAAATTTTTATACCGCCCTTCTCCCGAAGGACTCAGGGCAATGTACAGCCAAGATTAAAACAATTAAATATACAAAATTAAAATAGCAATTAAAATACATATTCAATAAATGGCCGAATTAAAACCGTCAAATTGATCAATACTAAAATACCCCAATAAAATTATTAAAAATTCAAAAATTTAAAAATTAAAAAAAATCAAGCCAGTCCCGCTTGGGTAAACAAATAAGTTTTCAATTCACAGCGAAAGGTCCGAAGGTCAGGTAGTTGGCGCAAACCGGGGGGAAGGTCGTTCCAGAGGGTAGGTGCTCCAACAGAGAAGGCCGTTCCCCTGGGGGCCTCCAGCCGACATTGCTTGGCGGACGGCACCCTGAGAAGACCCTCTCTGTGAGAGCATATGGGTCGGTGGGAGGCATAAGGTAACCCGTAAGTACCCGGGCCCTAAGCCATGGAGCACTTTAAAGGTGGTAATCAGCATCTTGAAGCGCACCCGAAAGACCACAGGTAGCCAGTGCAAACTGCGCAGGAGTGGTGTTACCCGGGAGCAACGTGAAGCTCCCTCAATCACCCGCGCAGCTGCATTCTGGACTAACTGGAGTCTCCGAGTGCACTTCATGGGTAGCCCCATGTAGAGAGCATTGCAATAATCCAGACGAGAAATGACGAGAGCATGAGTGACCATGCATAAGGCATAAATACAGATTCTATATGTAGAAAAATCCAAATTTTGATGTAAGAATAATAAATCCATGTGTTATATTATAGACCAAGAATTATTTTTTCTGGAAATAAAGCAACTATGTAATTAAAAGCAATATAGTTCTGTCACTGTTCACGTTTCTTTCTTGACAGCCCTTCAGAAAACAGCTCAAAATGTTTACCATTCTCAAGAGGGGAAAAAAAATTACACAAAAATCTTACCATGGGCCATACGATGAAACCAATAGTATCCAAAATCTACTCCAATGAAGGTCAAATACCATGTCCATGATGAATCCCATGGTAGTTCCATCATTCTATAGTTGTTCCACACATAGATATATGCCGATATTTCAACACTTCGAGAAATAACACTGAAATTCAGAAACAGAAAAGGCACATAAGAGATACATCAGACTACCATCTTCAGAGTATTTTCTTTGTGGACATCTCTGTCAAAAGACCATGGAAGATCTTTTGGAACCATCCCTGGAGCTAAAAAATAGAGCAATTCTGTAATCTAGCAAGTGAAAAGGTTTTTTAAAAGATTAAAAGATTCTGCTCATGATCAACATGGTAGCAAAATCACAAAAAGATCAAAATGCATTAGCAATTATTGCACAAATGCTTGGGTCTGAATCTGTCTATTTACATGATAACTAACAAAAGTAAAATATGACTGTAATGTTCTGACTACTTCACTTTTATCCCAGGAAAAACCCACAGTGATCAAAGTCTGATATCACTAAATTACCATTTCAGAAAACCTCAATTTTTCTTAGTTATTATTCCAAATCCCAAAGCGTTGGAGATGGGAGGAAAAGGAGGGAGGGCATAAGAAGACCCTGTTTCACCCTGGCTGTCATGGCCCACCTGTGACTCACTCATAGCTCTCTAACAGCTGGCCTGATTTTCAAACCAAGATATCTGTTTAACTTCACTTTGGCAGCTGGAGAACCAACAATTTCACACAAGTTTCAATGGCAGGTGTACTTGTTCTTTGTTGAAGCAAAACACCTGGAACATGTTTAATCTTTGTAAGAGCCTTATAAAATATTACTAAAGATGTTTTTAAAAATGCAACTCACCATATTTTTGCAATTTGTAACTTGAAATATTACCACAAATCTTAACCAAAATTTTTAATCATTTAGACAACTGGCCAGAAAGGAACTTTAGCTGCTCTAAAGGGACTGGGAAAGAGAGGGGAAAACTGTCTCAATGCTATTTTGCCAGGATTTTTTTTTAAAAAAAGACACTTTTGCCTAGAGTATATCACTTACCAGATATTGTCCAAAATACAGTTATATATGCTTAAGACCCAGTGAATCAAGAAGGCTTAAAGAGTGCCTGATTCTGCTGGGATCATGGCCATGGGGTACTGTTTTCTCATTTTGGCCTCATTAAGTACTGTAATGTTTTTGGAACATATCCAGACACAGAAGAGATTATTTCTTAAATTGGTCATTGAGTTCTTTTTTCACTGAGTTGTAGCTAAAAGTAGACATTAATTCTAAAGTACAGATTTTCCACCTGAAGTTATATAATTCAAATTTGCATATTTTAAATCAATCATTGGAAAACTAACAGGATTATTAATTGGTTAGCTTTGTCAAATATGGAAGTTAATTTACAATTGCTATATCTGGGGAGAACTTTTACCAAAGTCAAAAGCAACATTTATTAAATCTAACTGTGATTCTTTAAACCTCCCTTTTCCTTCTTGAGAAAACTAAATAAGAATATATTTAATCTGAATTTTGCTAGTAATTGTATTCATTGCAAATAAAACTTTAATGAACAAGATACTCTATTTGTAGTCTGACAAAATCTCACTGAAAAACAGTGGGAATATTAATTTATTCATTCCTATTTGATTTCAAAATTTCTCTTTTTTGAACAAAAAATCATCAAAAAATAACCTTTGCACATGAAAGACCCTATTATGTATGAATATGCATTAATTGTTCTTAATTTTAGAGGACAACTACTGAAAACATAATCTTATGAATTAGTAACAATCAGCCAATTTTAAATATTCAAAAATATATCAAAAGGTAAATATCTACAGGATAATTTATTTATTTATTTATTTATTTATTTATTGAATTTATATACTGCCCTTCTCCCGAAGGACTCAGGGCGGTTTACAGCCAGATAAAAACACAATTACACAAAAATTAAAACAATTTTAAAAATCTGATTAAATTAGGACGAAACAAAATTATTATTATTATTATTATTAATAATAATAATAATAATAATAATAATAATAATAATAATAATAATATTTTAATTTGTATACAACTTGTCTTTAATTTAAAGACTCTTATATTTTTCTGAACAGATGTCAGATGACCTGACAATCTAATTTATTACTCCATCAACTGATTTATTAGTCTTGAATTGACCTTGACAGAGGCAGTAACGTATAATGGTCATAGTTTCTCCTCATTCTGCTTTTGCACTTTATTATAGTCAAGCAGTCCAGAAGATGCTGGAAAGAATGAGAAAGATCTGGGAGTTTTACTCCCTGTCTTAACTCAGCACTGCAAAATGATCATTTTTAATATACAAACATAGCTACAAATTGATCTATTTGCTAACAGTATCTTGGAAAGCCGTTAGAATGTTTTCCTGTGTTAAGTTCTTGATTACAGGATGTAAAACTAATACTTTAACAACACTTCTTAATCCTTAAAAGTATTACACTGGAAAAAGCCTAAAATCTCTCTCACATAAAAGAGATAAAATCTCAACACAAACCTAAAATGTCAGCCTGAACCTAAGTGAAAACTCAAATATTTTTCCAAGTATTTGTTTTCTTATCAAATACTTTACATGTGTTTGTTTAAGCACAAACAAGAGTTCCTAATAGCTTACATAATTGACCATATTTTTTAAAAAAACAGTTAAAATCATTATGCAACGTTGTACCATATTTAGGAAATCTTATATTATTCACAATTATTTATAGCACATTATTAATGTCCATAGCATTTTAATAATAACAACAACAACAAAAGAGTTGGAAGGGACCATGGAGGTCTTCTAGTCCAACCTCCTGCCCAGGCAGGAAACCCTACAGCACTTCAGACAAATGGTTAATCCAACATCTTCTTAAAAATTTCCATGTTGGAGGATTCACAACTTCTGCAGACAAGTTGTTCCACTCATTAATTATTCTGACTGTATATCTCAACAGCAAGAGGAAAGAGTTGTCAAAAGTCAGCTGCTGTTCTAATGACAAACAGCACGATTGGGTACAGGATTAGTGGCTAAAGAATAAACAGTCCAAAGGGCAGAGAAGGGGGAGAGATAAATAGATAGTGGTTGTTGAAGTACATTGTCTAGTCATGCAAGGCTTGCCAAGTGTCTGATATTTCATCAAGTGACCATAGAAGCACTCCAACAGCTATTACTTCAAGGACCAAGCATTAATACCCTTTGTTCAGCACTGTTGTAACATCAAACAGTTAACAAAAATTGATTATTAAGCAAGGGCTTACAGTTATAACTTTAAACCCACTTCTACCTGAATAAAAAGCTATTGATATGTGGGACACAAATTGGAAAATTATTTTCAGCTAATAACCAAATATATTTTTTTTTTAAGTTTTTATTTTAATCTTCATTGTTCTGGCCTCTAATCACAAAGCTGCATTTAAGATTAAGCCTAAAGATGCAAAATTGCTTTGAGAAATATAGATTGTATTCAAGAATTCTGTGAGTAGTAGAATAGCAAAGCACACTGTATGGAAGATGGGCCAGTGGACAGAACAATTTGATGCCTGCCGGAACCCATCTTTCACCACTGTTCCTCCCACTGAATATGGGAAAAATATTTTAAACCACACAAGATTTCCCCAAATAAGGGAAGCCATATGTGGAAGGCAACCATGCAAACCCAGTAAAAGACACAGCTGCTTTATGCACTTGCAAACAGGTGGTATGTGCACACTGATATTTTACCATTTGAATATACATGTTCACACAGTACTGCTCTCCACATGTTATTAGATTTTATTTCCCATCCTCTCTGATCACTACTATACACTCAAACATATAGGACTGAATCCCAGCAACATCTGGAGTCCCACACGATTCCCATCTCTGGCTTTTGTCCAAAAAGATATTGGCAAAGCAACAGAAAATGTTCCCTAAATTAGAGGCATAAATTATTTCCACAGTCCTATATTCTTTCTTTGAAATAAATAGGATATTACTTCAGATATAAAATATTTGTAAAACACATATTTATTAAGATTATGTCCCAAACCTATTTTGTTGTTGTTATGCTTATGTTATACTAATAACATAAAATAAAATTAAAAATTAACAATATAATAAATATTATTTTATGCTTATATATAAAAACTTGCTTATATTTTAGTTAGTAATATTTATTTCCAACATATGGACGCTCCTAAGAAAATTTCGTTCTTTGTTCTTTGGGGAGGGAGGCACTGTACTTCATGGTTTCTGGCAAGTTTTATAATTTGTTCTTTCACAGAAAAAGCATTCAGAACAATATACATGTATTTTATAGGAGGTTGTGTTTGTTTACCAACCATTGTAGGCCATTGTTCTTTCACGTAAGTCTGATCATAAAATATGATCCTGTCTTAATTATGATATTTTTGTCTTAATGGCTTGTCTTTACTCATTTCCTAAGGGTCAAAAAGATGGGAGACAACGTAATCTCAAGGGGCATGCTGTTTCAAGGGAAAAAAATTATCCCGTGTTCATTGCCGACCTTTGATAGGGTATGCAACTCCTTCCATTTGCTAGGCCATATAAGATGGACAGAATTTACCTGACCTATATAACTTTTACTTAAATAAAAGGAAAGTCACAACCATGTGCAGATGAAGATTACTGCATAAATGTTGTCTTATCAAGAGTCAAACACACATAGTCAGACTCACTTTTTGTAAATCTGCCCATAATGGTACAGCTAAGTTTTGCTACAACAAAAGTGTAAGTTCAAAACAGTTTAATAATATTATTGTCCCTGTAACATCCAAACATGCACAGAGGAAGCAAACAAGGATATTAATAATGATAGATATTTGTTGTTGATGATTATGGAGAATCCACACTCTCACAGATATACAGCTTTCCTCTGAGGATACCAATGTTGAACCCTAAGATGAATGAAATCATTAGAGTGATGGAGTTCATTTCTAATATTTTTCTTCAATAAAATATTTATATTATTATTAACAATTTTGAAGGATTTTGTCATATAACTTATTTGTGAATCAAAATAAGAAAAAAGTAAACTTATGTTTAATTCAGCTGATTTGCTAGAAAATATATTAAGTACCACAGTTGCCCAAATGTTATTTCCTTTCTAAGCCAAAAATCACTCTTTCACATTCTTCCGAGTGCAAAAAAGTTTTTATTTTCTTCTATACCTGAAACTCTGCTTTAACTACTAAGTAAATGTGCTAATGACAAATTTTCTAAGCATGTCACAAATTTCAACTGCTAACTGAAAAATGAGAATTTTTTCTTAGAAGGAGATACTATCAATAGCATGTGAATCTGGCCCTCAGCTGTTAATGATTTATACTGCAATGTCCCTTGATACAATGAGTTCAATTGAAATATTATTTTAACAGTTTCTGCTGGTGTTTCTGCTCCATTGTTCTGCTGACAATGGAGTCACTGAAAGGCATTGATGGGAATAACTATTTGTATTTTGGAGGAACAAAACATATTTTTAATTTTTAAATCTACTTAGTTTTTTTCCTATATCTCATAATTCATTTAAAGTGTGGATTAATGTTTAGTCATACTAACTAGGAGAAATTAAAGAAACTTCTGAACCCAATTGCATAAACTTTTGAAGCATTGCAAAAGTTTATGCATTTGGATACTAGTATATGAAGGCAATATTTGTACATGAAGTATTAGTACTTCATTATTATTAAATGACTATAAAGTTTTAGATATGATATAGTTGTCATTGCTAAAACTTGGTGGGGTAAAATTCATGAATGGAGTGTACTGATGGAAGGATACAAACTGTTCAAAAGAAATAGGCTTAACAAAAAAGGAACTAGAGTTGCATTATATATAAAAGATCACTACATCTCTACAGAAATGCACAAAACCAAAGATGAAAACCTCCTAGAATCCATAAGGGTCAATATAAAAGGAAAAAAAGAATGACATTGCTATAGGGGTATACTTCAGGCCACCAAACCAAGCAGAAGAAATAGATGATCTCTTTGCTAATAAATTACAAATATTTGTAGGAAACATATCACAGTAGTAATGAGAGATTTTAACTACACCAATATCAACTGAGAAACAAACTTTGGAGCAAGTGGGAGATCAAACCAACTTAGCTGACAACTTTATCATCTAAAAGGTAGGGTAGATATCTCAAGTAATTGTGTTCTCTTTGCTGACGATGTCAAACTATTTAACACCACAGACAACACTTCTATCATTCAAAACGACCTTGACCATCTAACCGCTTGGTCTAAAAATTGGCAGCTCCAAATTTCAACCAGCAAATGCTCAGTCTTACATATAGGAAAAAAGAACCCAAAAACTAAGTACATACTAGATGGACATTACCTTACAGACGACCCCCATCCCGTTAAAGACCTTGGAGTTTTCATGTCAAATGATCTAAGTGCCAAAGCCCACTGCAACTACATAGCAAAAAAAGCTCTAAGAGTTGTAAACCTAATTTTGCGTAGCTTCTTTTCCAAAAACACCACACTACTAACCAGAGCATATAAAACATTTGCTAGACCAATTCTAGAATACAGCTCACCTGTTTGGAACCCTCACCACATCTCTGACATCAATACAATTGAACGTGTCCAGAAATATTTTACAAGAAGAGTTCTCCATTCCTCTGAAAACAACAAAATACCTTATCCCACCAGACTTGAAATCCTAGGCTTAGAAAACTTGGAACTTCGTCGCCTTCGACAAGACCTAAGTTTAACTCACAGAATCATCTATTGTAATGTCCTTCCTGTCAAAGACTACTTCAGCTTTAATTGCAATAATACAAGGGCAACCAATAGATTTAAACTTAATGTTAACCGCTTTAATCTAGATTGCAGAAAATATGACTTCTGCAACAGAATCATCAGTGCTTGGAATACTTTACCTGACTCTGTGGTCTCTTCCCATAATCCTAAAAGCTTTAACCAAAAACTTTCTACTATTGACCTCACCCCATTCCTAAGAGGACCATAAGGGGCGTGCATAAGCGCACAAACGTGCCTACCGTTCCTGTCCTATTGTTTTTCTTTTCTTCTTCCTATATATGTTTATATGGTTATATACTATATAATCTTTTTGTATGATGTTGTGACAAAATAAATAAATAAATAAAATAGAGAACTAGAGGAAAAGTTATACTGGACCTAATTTTTACTAATAGAAGAGATAGGGGAAGTTGAAGTTGCCAGAACCTTCGGCAAAAGTGACCATGTCACATTAGAATTCAATATAATGCAAACACAACCAATAGAATATAATCCAAACAATTTCTTAAACTTTAAAAGAGCTTGTTTTCATGAACTCAGAGACAGCCTAAGAAAAATTCCATGGATGAAAATCCTAAAGGTAAAATAGCTCATGAAGCATAGGAAACTCTGAAAAATATGATCATAAAAGTCCATCACGGTTGCACAAAGATCTTTCAGATAAACTGAAAGACAAAAAGAATAAGTACAAAAAAATGGAAAAGGGGACACATAACTAAAGCACACAAAGCAAAGTCTCAAAATGAACAAAAACTTGCAACAAAAGTTAAAGTTAATTTTAAAAAAAGAATCTTTCTTTCTCTAGAGAACATTGCCATAAAGGACCATTATTAAAAATTTAGCTGGACTTGCTCTCTCACTTCCATTTCCTTGGGTCCTCAAAGGGTCCTTGCCTTGATCCTTTTTACGTGTTCACTTCCTAGAGTGAATTCAGCTAAGATATTTTTAGTTGCCCTGTGTTTGCCCAACACTACAAATCAGCTTGGACACATAGAATACTCCATAGTGCTATTAAAAACTCAGAGTCGTCCCTAGACGAGATGGGTGGCATATAAATATAATAAGTAAATAAATAAATAAAAGTTAATAGTATTTGCTATTTTACATGCATGATTGTATTTGACATTAGTTTACTCATGTTTACACTCTATTTCAGGCTCTTTTTCTTCCCCTATTTGAATTTCTCAGATATACAGAATGTTACTTTTCCTTTCTCATTAACTCATACTTCCTTAAAAGTTGCAAAACTGAACACATCTGCTACCTTAGTAATAGGCTATGATCATCTACTTCTGAATATAATTAAGACTGAAATTTATCAATCTGAGAGCTATTTAGTTTGACCAGGCATCTGTCCTTTTGCATTATTTCTAACTTCACTGTGCAAAATGCAGGTTGATCATATATTCTTTTGTGATGCAATTCAGATTTTAAAGGGATGTATCTTAGATTTCCTTCAGTAAAACCTCGTAAGATTTTAGAGTTCCCCATTTAGGATTTTTTTGGGGCACAGGCTAATTTTGACATAATGGAAGATTACTGTATCATTAGTCATTGTTTCCACTAGAATTCCACTTAACTTACAATCATAATGGAGATCAGAATTTCCTAAGCAAGGTTATTAAGTGAGTCAAACATAATTTTAAAATCATTTTGTTATGGTTGTTAAATGAATCATTGCAGTTAAATGAAACATGTGGTCACTTCCCTCCACTTGTTGGAAGCTAGCTGAGAAGGTTATAAATGATAATCATATGACCTCAGCATGCTGCAACCATTATCAACACATGCCAGTTGCCAGGTGTTGACTTTTGATCATATGACTCTAGCAATGCTGTGATATTCATAAGCGCAAATCATGTCACTTTTTTCAATGCCACTGTAACTTTGAATGATTGCTAAGTAAGAGTTTCTTAGTTGAGGACTACATGTGATAAATAAGGATATAAGATTTCCATTAATCATAGTGATAGTAGAATAGTTAAATTTTTTGTCTTGATTTGTTCATTTCTGTTGAGCTAAACATATTTTTTTTGCTAGGTTGTTCATTTTATAGAATATTGTACATATTCTATTAATTGTATTCTGAGAAGACAGGCAGTTTGGTCTAGAATTAAGGCACCAGGCTAGAAACTAAGAAATTGAATTCTAATCCTGCCTTTGGCATGAAAGCCAGCTGAGTGCCTTTGGATCAGTCATTCTCTCTGAGACCCTGACATGATGCTTGGACAATAAGCCACTTGGTCAATTTCTGTGAAAACCTGTGGGAATTAATACTTAGTTGATCCAAATAAAAAAGCAAATTTGCACTTGCAAGAAAACGTTAAGGAGAAGAAAAAACCATAGCCTGAGAAGTTTGAATAAAATGCATATGATGTCATTTTGGACAAAAATATATACACCAGCATATCTTTGATTTCTAATTGCTATATATATTCAAAGTGAAGACAACTGTGAATATAACTTGATCACCACTCCAAAAGAATAGTACATACAAAACAGTAAATAAATACAGTAAGAAAGAGCTTCAGAAAATCCACTTTGTTTAATGATTGTTTGAAGATACAGTAGTGCTGGAAAAATGACTTCAACTGTCCTCGCACTTAAGACAGTCCTGGTCACATGAACAAAACCCACATACTTGGCAACCACTGTGTATTGTGATGATTGTAGCATCCTGGAATCATTTATGGTTACCAACAAGAAAAGTCAATGGGTAAGGCCATATTCACTTAACAACTATATGATTCACTTAATGACCATGATAATATGCTTAATGATCCCAGCAAAAAAGTTATAAAATTGGAGCCACTCCACTAAAGAGAAAATACGGCAAGGCAAGTATCATGCAGTAGAGATGTTAGGCTGATTGGTCTGGTTTTTCTCTTTCTTTTTTATAGATGGGAACCAAATCAGCTCTTTTCCAATCTTCTGATAGTACTCCAGTGCTCCAGGATTTTTGAAAGATATGGTACAATGGTTCTGAAATAATATCTGCCAGTTCCTTCAGAACTCTGGGATATAATCAGTTAGGTTACAGGTATTTATTTTATTTAGAAAATGTATATTGCCGCCTACTCACACATGGCAATTCAAGGCCTATAGGACATAAAAGCACAATATAAAAAAATTAAAAAAATAAAAATATATATTCATCAAGATCAGGCAGGTATTCCCTTACCATTTATTTTCTTATTTTAATTTTTATTTCTAGTATTTTTTATACTGATTGTTTCTGGTACTTTGGGATTCTTTTTGCATGAAGACAAAATGCAAAAAAGCAGCATTAAGCAGCCCAATGTACCAAAAACAAACATCACACTCAGCCGATCTAATCAACCCGAAACCAGACCATGACATCATCAGAAGGCATCCAAACAACAACACCAACACTAATTTACATTTCACAGATGGTACTTAAAATTAAGGACTATGACTCAGCAACTACAGCAACCAATCACACAGCTCGAAATCAGACCAGGACTCAGAAAGGTATTTAAAGGCAGTGTTCCCCCAGGCAAGCACAATCCAAAGTGCACTGAAGGTGTCTCCTTGAATGGGAACAAAACGTTTGCAACCTCAACGCCAAGCTCAGAGTTCAAACCAACAACATAAATACCAACCCGAACTAATAATATTCAAAGACATTTCAACTTTTCTTCAAAAATGAAGAAAAAAAATAATAGATCCCAAAAGAAACCAGCATGAATGCATAAAGAACTATCTGACAACTTGAAAGACAAAAAGGACAAATATAAAAACTGGAAAGAGGGGCAAATAACTAAGGCAAAATATCAGCAAATAGCCCGAGCCTGTAAAGATGAAGTGAGGAAAGCTAAGGCTCACAATGAACAAAGGCTAGCGACAAAAGTAAAAAATAACAAAAAAAGCTTCTTCCAACATTTTAAAAACAAGAAAAAGTCAATGGGTAAGGCCATATTCACTTAACAACTATATGATTCACTTAATGACCATGATAATATGCTTAATGATCCCAGCAAAAAAGTTATAAAATTGGAGCCACTCCACTAAAGAGAAAATACGGCAAGGCAAGTATCATGCAGTAGAGATGTTAGGCTGATTGGTCTGGTTTTTCTTTCTTTTTATAGATGGGAACCAAATCAGCTCTTTTCCAATCTTCTGATAGTACTCCAGTGCTCCAGGATTTTTGAAAGATATGGTACAATGGTTCTGAAATAATATCTGCCAGTTCCTTCAGAACTCTGGGATATAATCAGTTAGGTTACAGGTATTTATTTTATTTAGAAAATGTATATTGCCGCCTACTCACACATGGCAATTCAAGGCCTATAGGACATAAAAGCACAATATAAAAAAATTAAAAAAATAAAAATATATATTCATCAAGATCAGGCAGGTATTCCCTTACCATTTATTTTCTTATTTTAATTTTTATTTCTAGTATTTTTTATACTGATTGTTTCTGGTACTTTGGGATTCTTTTTGCATGAAGACAAAATGCAAAAAAGCAGCATTAAGCAGCCCAATGTACCAAAAACAAACATCACACTCAGCCGATCTAATCAACCCGAAACCAGACCATGACATCATCAGAAGGCATCCAAACAACAACACCAACACTAATTTACATTTCACAGATGGTACTTAAAATTAAGGACTATGACTCAGCAACTACAGCAACCAATCACACAGCTCGAAATCAGACCAGGACTCAGAAAGGTATTTAAAGGCAGTGTTCCCCCAGGCAAGCACAATCCAAAGTGCACTGAAGGTGTCTCCTTGAATGGGAACAAAGCGTTTGCAACCTCAACGCCAAGCTCAGAGTTCAAACCAACAACATAAATACCAACCCGAACTAATAATATTCAAAGACATTTCAACTTTTCTTCAAAAATGAAGAAAAAAAATAATAGATCCCAAAAGAAACCAGCATGAATGCATAAAGAACTATCTGACAACTTGAAAGACAAAAAGGACAAATATAAAAACTGGAAAGAGGGGCAAATAACTAAGGCAAAATATCAGCAAATAGCCCGAGCCTGTAAAGATGAAGTGAGGAAAGCTAAGGCTCACAATGAACAAAGGCTAGCGACAAAAGTAAAAAATAACAAAAAAAGCTTCTTCCAACATGTTAAAAACAAGAAAAAAGTCAAGGAAACAATTGGCCTATTGCTGGGAGAAAGTGGCAAGAAGATGACAAGCAACAGGGAGAAAGCAGATCTACTTAACTCATTTTTTGCATCTGTCTTTACACAAAAGGAAAAAACAATCCAACCTATCAAAAACAGCATCACAAAAAACAGATTAGAAACACAGGTTAAAATAGGGAAGAAAATGGTAAGTGAACACTTGTCTACACTAGACGAGTTCAAATCACCAGGACCGGATGGATTACACCCCAGGGTTCTGAAGGAACTGGCAAACGAAATCTCAGAACCACTGAACTCAAATACCTGTACAATTAGCACAGGGGCCCCCCAAGGCTGTGTGCTCTCCCCACTTCTCTTCTCTCTGTATACCAATGATTGCATCTCCAATGATCCATTTGTTAAGCTACTGAAGTTCGCAGATGACACAACAGTGATTGGTCTCATTCGAGACAATGACGAATCCGCATATAGACGAGAGGTCGAACGACTAGCCTTGTGGTGCAACCAAAACAATCTGGAACTGAACACACTCAAAACCGTAGAAATGGTGGTAGACTTTAGGAAAAACCCTTCCATACTTCCTCCTCTCACAATACTTGACAACACAGTATCAACAGTAGAAACCTTCAAATTTCTGGGTTCTATCATATCGCAAGATCTCAAATGGACAGCTAACATCAAAAACATCATTAAAAAAGGACAACAAAGAATGTTCTTTCTGCGCCAACTCAGTAAGCTCAAACTGCCCAAGGAGCTGCTGATCCAATTCTACAGAGGAATTATTGAGTCTGTAATTTGCACCTCTATAACTGTCTGGTTCGGTTCTGCAACCCAACAAGAAAAACACAGACTTCAGAGGATAATTAGAACTGCAGAAAAAATAATTGCTACCAACTTGCCTTCCATTGAGGACCTGTATACTGCACGAATCAAGAAGAGGGCCGTGAAAATATTTGCAGATCCCTCGCATCCTGGACATAAACTGTTTCAACTCCTACCCTCAAAATGACGCTATAGAGCACTGCACACCAGAACAACTAGACACAAGAACAGTTTTTTCCCGAAGGCCATCACTCTGCTAAACAAATAATTCCCTCAACACTGTCAGACTAATTACTGAATCTGCACTACTATTAATCGTTTCATAGTTCCCATCACCAATCTCTTTCCACTTATGACTGTATGACTATAACTTGTTGCTGGCAATCCTTATGATTTATATTGATATATTGATCATCAATTGTGTTGTAAATGTTGTACCTTGATGAACGTATCTTTTCTTTTATGTACACTGAGAGCATATGCACCAAGACAAATTCCTTGTGTGTCCAATCACACTTGGCCAATAAAATTCTATTCTATTCTATTCTATTCTATTCTATATCTTTCAAAGATCCTGGAGCACAGGGGAGCTGCCAGAGGACTGGAAAAGAGCTGATGTAGTTCCCATCTTCAAAAAAGGGGGAAAAAACAGATCCAGGAAACTACAGACCTATCAGCCTGACCTCAATACCAGAGAAGATTCTGGAAAAGATAATCAAGCAACGAATCACTGAACACCTAGAAGCAAACAAAGTAATGACCAAAAGCCAACATGGGTTTGTCAAAAACAGATCATGCCAGACTAATCTTATTGCATTCTTTGACAAAGTGACAAGACCAGAAGAATGCTGTCGATATAATTTACTTGGACTTCAGTAAAGCATTTGATAAAGTAGATCATAACCTACTACTAGATAAAGTAGAAAAATGTGGGTTAGACAGCACCACCACCAGATGGATCCGTAACTGGCTGACCAACCGCACTCAACGTGTAGTCCTCAATGGAACTACATCCACATGGAGGGAAGTATACAGTGGAGTACCCCAAAGCTCTGTTTTAGGCCCAGTACTCTTCAACATCTTCATCAATGACTTGGACGAGGGGATAGATGGGGAACTCATCAAATTTGCAGATGACACCAAGCTGGCAGGAATAGTCAACACTCCAGAAGATAGGCTCAAATTACAGAAAGATCTTGACAGACTTGAACATTGGGCGCTATCTAACAAAATGAAATTCAACAGTGAAAAAAGTAAGGTTCTACATTTAGGCAAAAAAAAACCAAAATGCACAGGTACCGTATATGTGGTACCTTGCTCAATAGTAGTACCTGTGAGAGGGATCTTGGAGTCCTAGTGGACAACCATTTAGATATGAGCCAGCAGTGTGCAGCTGCTGCTAAAAAAGCCAACACAGTTCTGGGCTGCATAAACAGAGGGATAGAATCAAGATCACGTGATGTGTTAGTGCCACTTTATAATGCCTTGGTAAGGCCACACTTGGAATACTGCATTCAGTTTTGGTCGCCATGATGTAAAAAAGATGCTGAGACTCTAGAAAGAGTGCAGAGAAGAGCAACAAAGGTGATTAGGGGACTGGAGGCTAAAACATATGAAGAACAATTGCAGGAACTGGGTACGTCTAGTTTAATGAAAAGAAGGACTAGGGGAGACATGATAGCAGTGTTCCAATATCTCAGGGGCTGCCACAGAGAAGTGGGAGTTGGGCTGTTCTCCAAAGCACCTGAGGGTAGAACAAGAAACAATGGGTGGAAACTGATCAAGGAAAGAAGCAACTTAGAACTAAGGAGAAATTTCCTGACAGTTAGAACAATTAATAAGTGGAACGACTTGCCTGCAGAAATTGTGAATGCTCCAACACTGGAAATTTTTAAGAAAATGTTGGATAACCATCTGTCTGAGATGATGTAGGGTTTCCTGCCTGGGCAGTGGGTTGGACTAGAAGGCCTCCAAGGTCCTTTCCAACTCTGTTGTTGTTGTTGTTGTTGTTGTTATTATTATTGTTGTTGTTGTTGTTAACTATAATATTTGTGCCAAGGTTGCTGCAAATATTTCTGTATCAATGTTTAACTAGGAAACTGTATGCTAATTTGCAGATTCAGCAACATCTTTATCAATATAATTATATAAGTTTCAATATAAAGCAGGATTACAGATTTCTAATAGCATTGAAGCAGCAGACATATTTCATATTATTCAATAGGCAATTTCTAAACTATAAACCTAATCGTGCCTCTTATTTCTTGTTCAGAGCACGATGAAGTTAAATAGGCAGATAGATAACACATATTTTAAAAACTTATAATAAAATAAAATTGATTAAGTTTTTGATTATATTTGTCTCAGTAATATCCAACTGAGAATTTTAGAAGTGTTGCTTTATTGAGTTAGCATCATTACATATTTTTAATATTTATATATCATATTGTACAATAATGGTTTGCCAGACTGATGAACTTATCTTTTCTTTTATGTACACTGAGAGCATATGCACCAAGACAAATTCCTTGTGTGTCCAATCACACTTGGCCAATAAAAAATTCTGTTCTATTCTATTCTATTTAGTGAAGCTTGTATAATGGTGTTGGTTAAAGGTGACTTTAGTGGTAAAAACTTTATATTAATGCAATGGTTTAGAGTCTAGTTATGTTTCACATTTTCTTTGTTTTATACCACTAAATGTGTGTCCTATTCCAAGTACTGTAACTAAATTCTATAGTTACCTGGATTACTTACTGTACTCAAAAGAATTTAATTCTGAATATAAGCAGAAAAAAGTTTCAGTGCTTGGCTTGTTTAAATCCTGCTAAATACAATACTTCCTTCTGAGAAGGTTGCTTAGAATGAAGCTGTAAAGTTGTCATTCTTTTAATGAAATAATGCTGGGCTACTTATCAAGCCATTAAGCAGAGAGAATGGCCTCCGATATATCATAGAACTGCAAAGGATTTCCAAGTCAAAGGTCAGCTATCTACACTGCCTGCCAACGCAGATACTCTGCTGTAAAAGGATCAGTGATGAATGGTGCATGTCCTCACTTCATATTATTGGGGCCTACACACCTGTCTCCTGTATCCCATGAGTAACCCAGCAAGGCATTGAATGTTTCTATTCATGAAGGTGCAAAAGAATATTTGGTTAATCAAATCATGTTTCTAACTATAATTATGTTTTTAAAAAGTAATTATGTAGTCTTCTAAATAATCAAATTTAAAATACATCTTAGGAACAAAATATTATAAATGCTGGTCTACCAAGGCAACTAAAAAGTACAACTAACATTGCAGAGCAGTGATAGCTCATTCATGAGATCATAACTTAAAAAAGGCTTTTGGCGGGAGTGAAATTCAGCAGATTCTGGAGAGCTGGTAGCGGAAATTTTGAGTAGTTCAGAGAACCAGCAAATACCACCTCTGGCTAGCCCCAGAGTGGGGTGAGAATATCCTTCCGCCAGGAGTGGGGAGGAAATAGGGATTTTGAGATTTTCCTTCTCATGGAATGGGATAGGAATGGAGATTTTACAGTATCCTTCCCCTGGAATGGGGTGGAAATGGAGATTTTGCAGTAGCCTTCCCCTGCCACACCCACCAAGCCACGTCCACCAAGCCACACCATGCCCACCAAGCCACACCTACAGAATTGGTATTTTAAAAAATTGAATTCCACCACTGCTTTTGGGGTTATTGAATCCAAATCCCTTCTCAATACAGGAATCCAACTATTCTGACAAAAGGTTTCAGGAAGACTTTAACCTACAACCATTCGTTCAGTGAGCATTCAATGTTTCAACAGCACTGAAAAAAGTGACTAATGACGATTTTTCACACCAGGAAACTGTGGTGCTGTTGCCAAAATTGCCCTCTACTCGGTGGGATTCAAATAATTTAACAACAGGTTCTGTGGGGATGGCTAGGTGGATGTGGCTAGGTGGTCATGTGACTGGGTGGGCGTGGCCAACTTGACATCATTTCTTTGCCCTAATTACTGTTTTAAGTATAAAAAAAAGATATACCAAAAGGTTGTTTATTTTGTGCATTTAATAGTGCAATAAATGCACTTAATAATGCATTTAAGAGTGTAATCTCTATTTATTAGAACTCTACTTTTTTGAGTATCACAGACTGCAGTAGATAACAAATAACTTTACTTCCATAAATTGCCTTCACTATTTTTTAAGATCAAAATATCTGAATTACAAATACAGATAAATGGCATTTTTATTTCTTTATTTGTATATGTTATATGAATAAATACCGTATTTTTCAGAGTATAAGATGCACCTTTTCCCCCCAAAAAAGAGGGTAAAAATCTGGGTGCATCTTATACTCCGAATGTAGCCCTGCCCAGCCTCTCAAATGGAAATTTCAGAGGCTGAAAAAAGCCTCACAATGAAGCTTCAGAAAAAAAGCCTCCAAACAGAGTTTCAGAAAAAAACCTTCCAAACAGAGCTTAGAAAAAAAGCCTCACAAATGAAGCTTCAGAAAAAAAGCCTTAGAAACAAAGTTTCAGAGGCTTTTTTTCTGAAACTCTGATTCTGAGGCTTTCAGAGGCAGGGAAAGAAGTTTTTTCTGAAACAGAGTTTCAGAAGTTTCAGAGGCAGAAACACAGAGGTTTCAAAGGCTGAAAAAAAAACAAGGCACACAGCTCACAACCAATGAACCTGTTGCTAAAATTCACCTCTGAGAACAGCTGATTGAAGGTATTCCTGGAGACCAATCCACCCACCAATCAGCTTTTTTCTTATTTTGTTTTCCAAAAACTAAGGCGCATCTTATACTCTGGTGCATCTTATACTCCAAAAAATACAGTAGTTCATTTGTTAGTTTTAAGTATTTGAATTTTATCAAATTTTATTTATCTATATATTAAATTAGATTAGGGGCCATGGTGGCTCAGGCTGTAAGATAGCCTGTTATTAAAACACAGCAGCCTGCAATTACTGTAGGCTCGAATCCCACCAGGCCCAAGGTTGACTCAGCCTTCCATCCTTTATAAGGTAGGTAAAATGAGGACCCAGATTGTTGGGGGGGCAATAAGTTGACTTTGTAAATATACAAATAGAATGAGACTATTGCCTTACACACTTTAGGCCGCCCTGAGTCTTCGGAGAAGGGCGGGATATAAATGTAAATTTAAAAAAAAATATTGTATTTTATTCCAATTTCATTTTAAATTGTATTTTATTCCAATTTCATTTTAAATCATATTTTATTCTAATTCCATTTTAAATAGTTTTTAATCAGATATAAGTAATAATTTGTGTCTGGAACTCTGCACTTTGATATGGGCCAAGGGCTAATCAATAAAGTAAACCAACTATTTAACTAACCTTTGAACTAATGAAACTGTTAACTAATTGTATGACTTATAAATATTTGGTATCAGATCAATATTCCCCTTGAGTTTGGAAACAGCTTGAAATAGATGTAGAAAACCAGAATCTCTTAAAATTGCATTATATTATTAGCTACATATCTCATTAGATTTTAAAACTATTACTACTGCACATTATACAATAAGCTATTATATATTATTATATATTAGTCAAAGTTTATGAAAACCATTAAGAAAAATTAGGAATGTCCCCTAATTTTCCATTTCCCCTCTCTAAATCTGAGCCAACCAAGCTATACATCAGTTTAAACTTACTCTGGAATTCTTGAGAAGATACCTGCAGACAAAGATGTTATATCATCACTGTGGAGGAATGAAAAATGTCTTTTCTGGACCCACTTAATTATGACCTCCAGCAAAATCAGGGTAACGAACAAGGGAGTTGCCTAAAATGAAAGGGAACAGAAATAAAGTAAAAAATTAAGCCTATTATATACCCTCTGTTTTTGCTTTCCAATGATGATCTAAACTTAAACACACATATTTTGGTATTACTTCCTTTACAGCATTATATGTATATATTAATGAGTGTATCGTTGTAAACTGTACATAGTTTAGAAAGGATGCTGATAGTGCAATCCATATACTGTAGATCTCTATTAAGCCTGACCTAGAACCAAAGACATTCTAGCTCTTGGTGCTGAGAAAATACGTAACATACATGTGTATCATTCATATCTGATTCTGATTAAGGGCAGGAATAGAATAGAATAGAATAGAATAGAATAGAATAGAATAGAATAGAATAGAATAGAATAGAATAGAATAGAATAGAATTTTTACTAGCCAAGTGTGATTGGACACACAAGGAATTTGTCTTGGTGCATATGCTCTCAGTATACATAAAAGAAAAGATACGTTCATCAAGAATCATAAAGTACAACATGTAATGATAGTCATAGGGCACAAATAAGCAATCAAATCATATTAGGAAAAAGCCAATATAAATCATAAGAATACAAGCAACAAAGTTACAGTCGTAAGTGGAAGGAGATGGATGATGGGAACAATGAAAAGATTAATAGTAGTGCAGACTTAGAAAATAGTTTCACAGTGTTGAGGGAATTATTTGTTTAGCAGAGTGATGGCTTTCGGGAGGAAAAATCTTTATATATTAAAAATCACCATGCCACAGGAGGGAGGCAATTAATGACTTTATTCAAAGTTCCATAAAAAAACTAATCAT
The DNA here is from genome assembly GCF_028640845.1 of Ahaetulla prasina. Classification (NCBI taxonomy): domain Eukaryota; kingdom Metazoa; phylum Chordata; class Lepidosauria; order Squamata; family Colubridae; genus Ahaetulla; species Ahaetulla prasina. The sequence continues at coordinate 109,243,338 of NC_080542.1, read as the reverse complement.
CGCCAAGGTTAGAATACTGAATATATCCCAATCGATGCCAACTTTTTTTTTTAATGGAGAAAAGATGCCAATTAATGCAACTTGTTTTTTTTCCCTATTTCAGTTGCAACGGGAATGGAGAGTGGGTTGGACTTCTAACACATCTCCTCTTCCATTCAAAACACTTGCATTCTGTAAAATTTCTGGTGGTCTACTTTAGTCCTTATGATAGCTTGCCATTCTGGGAGCTTTAATTTCAGCACAGGTTGCAAAAAACTTCTTAAATAAAGCCATAACAAGTGATCACATTAATTTAACATTTTCCAGACTGCTCTGAGGATGTTCTGCATTTGGGAAGTGCCATCACAAATTTAGCACTGCACAAATTCACTTCTAATACATATAGTTACCACATTTAGCTAAGAGTCATCAGCTAAGAAACCAAATGTTTCTTAGCTAAGAATATTGAATTATTGCAATAGATTCTGTGAGATTACCCTTGAAAAAATTCAAAAACATTGAATTTGGACTAATTTGGACTAATTTGGACTAATAACCATTTGCGCTAATATTAACAAAGAATTAACATGTTTTGAAGTAACATGACAAAAAGGCATGTCTCCTATCAACCAGTGCAATGCTTTAATTATCAGTGATAATCCCTCTTTGCATTCTATCTATACTTGTAGATATAACCTCAGATTCCATCCTTAGGAGGAGAATGGAACATATGCTGAAAGGCAGAACTGGATTTCTACATTGTTCTAAGGCATGATTTGACTTAGAAATAATAAATAAATGTGGCATAGGAAAACATAAAACACAATTAAAAAATCAGGGCAAAGTTCACATCCCATCAAGTCAGCGGTATAAAAATTCACATTGTGTCCCAGAGTTATTTATTTTATTTGCTTGGAATACATCTCTTCTTTTATTCAGAAGAAACAATAGCTCACTTTTGTACTGCTGCCAGGAACATAATATAACATTTGTTTCTTTTTCATATTTTAAAATTGTCCATCTCTCAAAGATAGCAATAGCACTTATACAGTGTTTTACAGCCTTCTCTAAACTGTTTACAGAGTCAGCATATTGCCCCCAATAATCTGTGTCCTCATTCTACCGACCTCGGAAGGATGGAAGGCTGAGTCAACCTTGAACTGATGAGAATCAAACTGCCAAACTGCTGGCAGCCAGCAGTCCGCAGAATTTGCCTGCAGTACTGCATTCTAACCACTACGCCACCACAGCTCCTGTAGAATGTAAGACATCATATAGAGAATTGCTCCTCCATTTCCCCCCCCCCCCCACAAATTCTCTTAAGGGAAAGTTGGGCTAAGAGAGAGTGACTGGGCCAAAATATACAAATGCAGCCATCTTATCCCAGTTTATTTATATTGTGATTAAAAAAGCTAAGCAAAAAAGTTTACTAATCTAACAAATGTATAAAAATCGAAAAATAATATGCTCCTTCTAATTAAAGGAAAAGGAATAAAAATAGGGAGGCTATGTTTACCCAGCTATACACTCATATGGTTCAAGCCAGGTTCAGAATATAACATACTTTGGACTAGTTGTCATCTCTTAACAGAGAGATGTATTGATCTTTTCCAAATGTATTGCACTACTCTATATAGCCTCCATCAACCTGAAGACAATGGGAGCTGCACTTCAAAAGGTAAGTCTTCTTTCAGTTTAATTGTTGGTGATTTCATTAAACATCTTCATGTAGTTTTCTTAACACCAGTAAGATAAGGATATCCCTCCTGGGATATTATTTTTTAAATTCCCGGTTTAGCCACGAACCGAGTCTTCCTGCGTTCTGAACCTTTTCCCATTCAAACGCAGTTTCTTTGGGAATCAGCGAAGGTTAGCTAAAGATTACTACCTAACTCCAAGATTCACAAAAGACAGCGTCTTCTTCCAAGCAATTAGGTGATTTCATAATCACCTTCATTCCATTCAAGGAGGCGAGAAATTGTGGTGAACGGAAAAAATATGGAGAAAACACTTCCTAAATCTGCAAAAAAAAATTAAAAAAAAAATTCAGGAGGAACTTTTACTTCCATGCTGAGGATTCAAAAGTGACTTTTCAAGGTCCCGTTTTCACCCCAGACATTCGCAAAGGGGCTGCGTTCTCCAAGCGCAGCAGCCTACGCAACTGTAGCAGTTTGTTGCACAGAAAGGGGGGGGCACTTAGGAAGGTGGGATTAGGAGCTCTCACCTTGTCCACGTAATCGGGAACTTCCTTGACGCTGCGGAAGGAGCTCTCGCTGGGACCAAGAACGTAAAACATGGCGCGGAACTCCTGAAAAACAGAGACAGCCTGTTTAGGGATCGCGGTGGCAGCTGCCATGCTTGCGGGCCTAAAAGGTTTGCACTTCGTCTTCCAGAAAGAGGTGCCTCCTCTTTGATGCAAAGCTAGAATGAGAGAGACAATCCAACGTGGATACGGAAATATTTTAGCTCTGTCAACTGGAAGAAAGTTCAATTCACAGGCTAGAAAACAATTAGTTTCGGAATGCGATTAGTTTCGCAGTCGCGGCGTGTCATCATATGTCATAGGGAGGATTAGATTCTCGATGTGTTCCTGCACGAGGAAAGCTTTGGGCATAAGATCAAAGAGATAGCGTTAAGTGAACGGTAGTTTACTGTGTAGAATAAATGTTGCAGATTTGTGGCTTAATTTAAGAGTCATTTTAAACCGCACAAGGGAAGTATTTTAATATTTTTGCAATTGTGCATTGCTTTGAAGGTGTTATTTTGAAAAATATGCTTTGCACCACTGAGCTCCTTTAAGTAATAATTAACTAGTGGGAGTCTATTAGCAGGTACCTTCTGTAAACAGCACATGAAAACACAGCTAACATTACTATATGGAAATTAAGACTGTCATATAAAAATGCAAGATTTCCTATTTCTCCAACATCATCCATTTTGAAGGCTTGAGATGGAGTGCCTCATGAAAATGACATAGGGCAGGGGTCTGCAAACTTGGCTCTTTAAGACTTGTGGACTTCAACTTCCAGAGTTCCTCAGCCAGCTTTGCTTTGCTGGCTGAGGAATTCTGGGAGTTGAAGTCCACAAGTCTTAAAAGAGCCAAGTTTGCAGACCCCTGACATAGGCTAGTGTCACAGGATGTGGCTGTAGTAATTCCCTAATGCCATATCCTTCCAAAATTATATTGGTCTGTAGTTTTCCCACCCATTATTTCTGGTGAAAGGAACGTCTCACTGTGTTTCAGTAAATGGCTGAGGGATTTCTCTGTATTTCTACATTTACCATGTGATCAGAGTTTGGTATTCTATTATTGTGATCTTGAATACGGAATTTGCTACAGAAGAGAAATCGCAATGAATGAAATCTAGACACTAAGTGCAATGCTAAATGAAATATCCTCATGATTGGAATAATCCTTTAAGCTTCTGTTGGAAGAAATATCCATCTGGGTTCAGTTCCAAGTGGGGAAAAAGACACTGGAAACATGGAGAGTGCTTGGAAAGATGGTTTAATGGTGGGCAGGTTCACATGGCTTGAGTTCCTGAACAGAAAAGAGACGAGATACTGAGCATGCCTTGGTTTTATGCTTTCTCTGAGCTTTGAACTTCCTGGGGCACAGGAAGAGTATTCTGATTGGTTGTCAGACTCCCAGGGGGTGGGGGTCTTAGCTAGCCTTGCTGGCTGATGTAATCTTCCCAGGAGCCATGTGGTGAGTTTCTGTTGCTAGATGGGTCCTATTGTGTTGCAGATGGTGGTCCATTGACAAAGGTGGGGAGAATGAGTTTCTACCTCTGGCCCATTGACAAAGGTTGGGGAAGGCAGGAAGCTGCAGGGAGCTGCTTTGTTCTTAAAACATGTTTCTCCATTTCTCATCCAGGGAAATATATTCTGCCTTTTTAATGTTTCCTAAAATATTTCATTCTTCTAGGAGAGGGGTGGGTGCTAACTTCCTACACTTCCTTCCATTGTCTTGTTGGATTTCCTTTATGTGTTTTTTTCCTTTGCTTATTGAAGTCAATGACCCAGTATTGGGTATAGATAAACTCCAAATCTTAACATTGCTGTTGGGATTATGTTATAGCCCAGGGGTCCCCAACCTTTTGGTCCTCAGGGACCACTAAATTCATAATTTTAAATCCCATGGACCACTAATATGATCTGCCTAATGACCGGCTGGGTGGGCATGGCTAAGTGGTCATATGACTGGGTGGGCATGGCCAATTCAATGTCATTCACATCGAGGGGTGCCTCGCCAATCTCTACCCACCCTTCACCTCCCAGCCACTCTTCACATCCCCAGGCTGCTTAGGGCCCCAACAGTTGTTGGAGCTAGGCAACCACCATGAGAAAGAGTTGGCAAAACAGCTGGCTCAGTTCAAATTGGATCTGACTGAGAAGGAGGCTCAGCAGAAGCACCTCATTCAGGACTACAAGCATAGGCTTTCCAAGCAGAGGGAAGACCTGCGAGAGTGCAAGGCCACATACTGGCCCCTGGAGGCTCAGCGGGCTGAGATGGTCATGATACATGACCCATGATACAGTCCCACTGGAACAAGGCCCTCAGGCCCTTTTCCACTAGTGGTTCTTCCCTCCATCCTTCGCCCAAAGCCCCACACCATGAGGCTGAAACAGACCCCAAGTTGGAATTTCTGCCTCCCTCTGACCCTCACAAAAAGATCCCGAAGGGGGACATACACTGCATTAACCCAAGCATTCATTCCATGTATCCGGCCCAGGGACCGTAGTTTGAGGACCTCTGATTTAGTGCAATATAAAAAATGTAAATAATTTTTTTGCGGACCACCAAAAATTTTTCGCAGACCACCAGTGGTCCACGGACCACCAGTTGGTGACCGCTGTTATAGCCTATTGTTTTTATTTCCTTGAATAAAAAGTAGTAAACTATCTGATAGTATAAATGCTGAGGCTAGGTTGAATAAATCGTATATATTTGGGTGGTCTTGGAAAATTAGTTATATTGTCACTTTTCCTTAAAAAAGCTCCTTCATTTCCTAATTAATATTGGCAGTAATTTTTCTCCCAATAAATCTCTAATAGTACTTATTTGTACGTACAACCATCATTCACTAAAATTTGTCGGTAATCATAGAAAGCAGTGTTCCCAGTGATGAAATCCGGCCGGATCTTTCCGACTTGTGCAAACTGGTAGCGCCAGCAGCAGGAGGCTCTGCCCACTTGCTGGGACATCATTATGTCCCATTTTTGACTCTCTGCACATGCTTTCATGTGCTCCCATTCCCGAACTGGTAGCAAAGGTAAGTGGATTTCACCGCTGAGTGTTTCATATGAATGTTAACCTTTCTTAAGATTCTTTGTGTTACAATTTAAAAATAAAGAAACAGATTTTCAAAGGTTGGGATTGCCTTATTGACTAAAAAATTATTTCAGTATTCAAAGGAGCCTCTGGTGGCTCAGACTGCTAAGACAGTCTGTTATTAACACAGCTGCTTGCAATTACTGCAGGTTCAAGTCCCACCAGGCCCAAGGTTGACTCAGTCTTCCATCCTTTATAAGGTAGGTAAAATGAGGACCCAGATTGTTGGGGGCAATAAGTTGACTTTGTATATAATATACAAATGGATGAAGACTATTGCTAACATAGTGTAAGCCGCTCTGAGTCTTCGGAGAAGGGCGGGATATAAATGCAAATAAAAAAAAAGAAAGAAAGAAATTAAATTCTTAGAGGATATTAAAAAACTGATCCAATGTGATCAGAAGGCAGCTCATGTTTTTGTTTTCTCTAAAGAACTCCACCCACTCTATAACAGAAAACACCCAGAGGCTTCCTGTTTGAGTCCCTTCAGAATACTGCATCAACATTAAATAAGATTGGATAGGGTTAGAATGGGTTGGGCGATACCACTTGCCTTGGCAGTAATTCACTGTAAAGTGAAACTGTATCCAGATATGAGCGGGAAGTAATTTGTCTGAACAAGAACTTAAATTATATTAAATATGGAAAATAGCTTTACATAATAAGAATGTTCGATCTTTAAAAATGTATCACGTTTTAGTTTAGATCTTCATTTATGTGAACACTGTAGCAATATTGTAAATTATTCCTATCTGTTGTTCATATGATAAGATTCTGTATGTTCATTATTCCCTATGCCCTAATCTGGTGCAATAACATGATACCTGTAATTGCAAAAGAGTTCCAAGTTCATCATTACATAATCATAAAGTTGTATATGTGAATTGCTTAACAGATTTCATAACCCAGTACCTCATTCTGTTCCTTTAATCTGCACATGATTAATTCTGTAGCCAACAAAATATTTTGCAGATAACGAACAGACCTATTTTGCCACCTAAATAAATGATTACTCCTCATAAACAAGAACTGATAATGTCCAAATTACCATCCCTACAGTCAGGTACACATAGTTTTCTGGAGAAAACTTTGTGCTAATTAATACTTTAAATAAGCTACATACATTTTCCATTCAAGCTGTTAGCACAAATATAAAATTGGTAGGATTTGTATCTGACCATCTATTTACTGAGAAGATCTGTGTTTTCATTATTGTACAAATATTAAGTAGCACTAATCAAAAAATATCTGTAATAAAAACTAAAATCCTATAATGTAAAAAAAATGCAAAAATCAAATTTCTATCACAACAGATGTAAACATTCATGCATGATGGGAAAATTACAGGCAGAAAAGAATTTTTTCATCCTCAGCCAAGATTTGAACTTGCACTAATAACAAGAGTTCTTCATTAATAGGATATATCAGCTAGCCATTCAAGTGAGATAATATATTATATTTAGCCATGAGTAGTTTCCTTGGCTGCACTTAATGCAGTATACAGGTTTTCCTCAATTTACAATCAAAATTGGGGGCACCACTTTCTATGGTATTCAGAGAAGTTGTCCAGTGAGTCCCATCCAATTTCACTACTTTTTTGCTATGGTTAAATGAATCATGCAGCTATTAAATAAATTCAGCTTCTCCATTAACTCTGCTTCTCAGAAGCCCTCTATGAATAAACGGCAACCCTGTGGAATCTCCTGCCCCCAACACCACAGTTTTTGTAAGTCACTGAAAATGAGGGGATGGCCATATTAATTAATTAAATAAATAAAGCCATTGTAAATACATGCCAGTTGCCAAGCATCCAAAATTTGATCATATAATCACAGGTACGCTGGAATGGTGATAAGCTTGAGGATCAGTTATAAGTCACTTTTCAATGTTGCTATAATTTCAAACAGTCGTTAAATGAATGGTCATAAATTGAGAAGTGCTTATATAAAGATAGTTTTTACATTCTAGTTTATGATTTAGTGTGAGCACAGTGTTGAGTACACCATAAGCTAATATGGAATTAAGTATTATCACACAGTTGCTACTTTAAACAATTATAAAAATTATATAAAATTATTAAAATAGAACAGGAATAGTTCTCTTATTCTATTTTTGCAATTTATCAATCTGTTTCTTTGTGCATTTAATCCTTCTGCTGCATTCCTGATTGATTTTTTATAGGACTGGTACTCCTATTTCCTCCCTAAGAAGTACAATGGGCCACAGCCGGAATTTGATTTCCAGAGCATCTGATCCTGCCCTCTCGGCTCCCATATTGAACAAGGAATTGGAGGAGAAAAGTGATAAAACATAACTCTGCATTACCATGAGCCAAGATCATCTGGAAAGTTACAATATATTCAAATTCAGATGAGTGGCTGGCTAGATTCTCTTCATATCTCACAGCTTCATAGCCTATTTGTATTTTATGCTAAGCCATAATTTGTTTAGCCACAGTTTATAGAAGAAACTACATTTGGCTGCAGGCTGCAGGCACCAATATACTTAACAGAAATAGAATGAACTACTTTATGCTTTAGTGAGATGTATTCAACCACAAAAGGTAGCCAGCCGCAAAAAGTATAAGATGCTAACCACTTTGTGTCATTGCATTTCTATCCTGTTTCAAGCAAATGCCTTAACAGACACAATGTGCAGGAAAGAATAATAACAATTCCCCAGGATGGAAGTTCGGACTGCAATTCAGTTATAAAAATGCTTTGGATTACAGCCCTTTCAAGTATGGAAAACACATAATTCTTTCCTCTGTCATTCCTTCAGTAAGTAACAGGCTTCCACACAGTGGCTGTTTCCAAATCCGTTGAGAAGAA